>NC_045453.1:35221273-35226566 GCF_002776525.5 Piliocolobus tephrosceles
GGAGAGGGAGGGAGCGAGTGGGGAGAGGGAGGGAGAGAAGGAGGAAGAGAGGGAAGGAGACAGGGAGGGAGAGGGAAGGAGAGGGAGAGAGAAAGATGGGGCGAGAGACAGAGACACACGGAGAGCAGAGGAGGGCAGAGCAGAGGCCTACCTACCCTGAGGAGGGCAGAGGGTGGAGACGAATTTGCACCTTAGTCCTGCCCTCGGGCTGTCCCTGTGAGAATGCCAGGATGGTCCTAGCACCCAGCACCCCAGCACGGCAGGCCCAGGTGTCTCTTCGGCTCAGGTTCGCCTCAGGGCCCTCTGGCTCTCGGAAGCCCCCAGCCCTCCTCAGTCCTTCTCCTCAGCCCTCGCTGTGCCCAGGCTGTGTGAGTGGGAGGTGGGTGTCCGTGTCATTCTAAGGGTGCTGCTGTGCTTTGGGGGTGACTGCTTACTGCCCCCGCTTTTCAAAGTAGGAAACTGAGGTTCAGAGAGGTTCAGGACCTGCCTGAGGCCACACAGCAATTACCAGCAGACTGGTGCCGCTCTGGAGCCTCTTTGGGGTCTCCACCCACATTGCCCTCCAGGGCCTCAGGCGGGGCTCCTCCGCAGGTTCCTGTGATGCAAAACCCTGGGGAGGAAACAGGACCATTTTCCAGGCAGGGGTCAGGGTTCCGGGGAGGCAGGCTGGGCGGGATGTGCTGGGAGGTGGGAAGGCCCCGGGTCGGGTCGGAGTCAGGGCAGATCTGGGTGTGGCTGGGGCTGTGGAGGAAGTCTAAGGGGGCAGGGAGCCCTTTACTGCACTGCCTCGGTGACATTTCACCTGCTCTGTGATAAGTGGGGATAACTGGTCACCTACCCAGCTGTGCTCACACCCTCAGGCCAACCCACTGCAGCTCCATGTGGTCCTTGGCACACGGACTGGCTGCCCTTCACTGGGGCTTGGCCACTGAGGCCCTTGCAGCAGCCCTCGAAGGGGACCCTGGTGGGTACTGCGTGGTCCCAACTGCCCGATGGAGCTCTATTGAGCACCCGCTGTATGCCAGGCCCTGTTCAGGCCCCTTTGTATTGTAACAGACGTGGTCCACGTGGGACCCATCCTTCTGGCGCTGGGATTCAGTGACAACTGCAAACTGCCAGTGACACCAATAACTAAGGAGTTGTGAGGGCAGCTGAGCTCCGGGAGGGGCACTGAGGGCCACACAGACGCACGCTGGCCTGGAAGGATGATGGGACCCATGGGGTGGGGGACACAGCCAGGCAGAGGGCGCCCAGGCGGGAGAGGCGTGGAGCCCTGGCCTGGGCATGTGAGGATGGGGAGGTGGGGGGTGAGCTCGGGGGTCTGCATGGAGCAGGTGGGCAGAGCCTCGAGGGCCACTGAGGCGGGAGTCTGGGGGGCCCTGAGGAGCCACGGGGCCTTTGTGGGAAGGGAGTGGGTAGATGGCAGCGTGGACTTGGTGGGGAGAGAAGGACACCGCGAAGGTCACCCAGGTGGGTTTGCAGACCCCAGGGCGGAGGTGTGGGGTCAAGTGAAGGAACTGTCACCCTCTGGAGGCAGGTGCGGCTGACATTGGCTGCCTGGGGACACCAAGGACGGCCCCAAGGTCCTATGGGGTCACATAGAGGTCCTGCTGCCTGAGTGGGGAGCGGGGTGGGGGCTGATGGCCGGGGCCTCCCATGGGCCTGGGAGCCAGGACGGAGGCGGCCCTGGCATGACCCCTGATCTTCCCTGAGCACCAGCTCTCAGTGGTTCTGGAGGAGACCCTGCTTTTTTAAAATTTTTCCTTTTTTTTGGTCTGTAGCTGGATTTAACTGTAAAGAGCAATAAATTACAAATCTGGAAAAACATCCCTTGTCCCCACAAAGGACACAACTGTCCCCAGATGACAAATGAATTAACATTATTGAGTATTTATAACTTCCGCCGGACAGAACTTACAGATGTTACTGGCAAATCCTGCCTGCCTTTGGGGTATTTTTAGAGCCTATTGTCCATCCCTACGAGGTTCCTCTAACCTCATCTCTACCAAGAAGGCAGTGTGCACTGTCTGGGCCCAGAGGATGGGCCCGGGGTGCCCCAGCTCCTCTGCAGAGCTGGAGCGGCCCTGGCACGTGTGGGCACATTCATCCATCTGCAAGGAGACAGAGTGCGGGGAGAGGGCAGGAGACCCCGTCTTGCTCTGGAGGCAGGCTGAAGGAGGACTGAGCGGAGCTGAGGCCAAGTGGCAGCCCCACCCGTGAAAGGGGATTCAGGAGTAAAGGCAGGAAGGTTGTCTCAGGGACCAGCTGAGTGGCCAGCACTGACCATCAGGCGGGCACATGGCTGGGAATCTTCGTTGGCTCTGTAGACAGGGAGGCCGAGGCACAGAGAGCTCAGCCTGGGCCCTCCACATTCAGTGGCAGCTGGGACTTGAACTCTGGCCTGGGCCATTTCCCAGCCGACTGCACTCTGCCGGACATCTGAGCTGCCTGGCCTGCCAGCAGACCTCCAGACTCTGTCCTGGACCTGGACTCAAGGGCCTCCGACCCGGCCCTGAGTTTTGGGCTTGGGGGCAAGGCCTGTGCTGTGCCCAAACCTCCCTCGCGGCCGCCCCGGGGCTCTGGTGGGAATTCCCTTGGCCCCCACAAGAGCTGGGGGGTCTAAGTGTCTCTTGGGCTTCCAGTGCGTGGATGTACAACTTTACTTGAGTATTTAATTTCCCCTCTCATTCATAAAATAAACAAAGGAGATTTATCTGAAAGTGACTGTGAACTCTTCCAGGCTCTCTGCGGAGTCTGGGCCCACAGCGCCGTGCGCTGCTCACAACTCGACCCAAGTGTCTGCTTGCAAGGGAGGTGCGGGCAGGAAGCGGACGGACCTGTGTTTTCGTCAGGGAGGTTAACGGGCTGGGATGGAGGGCCTTAAATCTTTCACTAGAAAATCCCGGTGAAGCTTCAGAGGCGGCCTGGGGGAGAGCCGGGCCGCAGAGCAGCCATCCGTCAGCAGAGGCACCCGCTCGAAAGTGCTGTTGATTTAAGGAGGCCAAGGTATTGAGGGTTTTCTGTGTTTATTTTAAAATCTTCAGAAAAACTCATTAGCACTCTCCCTAACTGTTTCTGGAAGTGACGATCTCGGCTCGGGCTGAGGGCTCAGAAAAGGCCGTTGGACGTGGAGGCTCACGGAGGGACTAGCCGTTTCCCCAGATCCTTCTGGAGCCCGGGCCAGGGTCACTGAGGGGACGGTCCCCCAGCGCCGTTCATCTCGGCTGATCCTATTTCAGCCGAGGCTGGGATGGGCTGTCCTGGCCCAGCCAAGGAAGTGACACCCTGTGTGACTGAGGACGAATTCCTGAAGCCGCCCCGCCTCCCAGGCCCCTTCTCTGCACCCCGTCAGCTCTCCCTGAGGCAGGGAGATGGGCCGGGGGCACTGCGTTGAGGCTGATGACCGTCACCCATCCTCTGAGGGGATGCCACCCCCAAATCATCTGAACTCAGGGCCCCAAAGTCTCTCAGCTAATTCATGCTGGTGTCCCATCTCGGGCTGGCAGGACTATTGTCCCGGCCTCGTGCTGGCCAGTGCCTTCGGCTGACCTCTGAGCTTTGCTTGGGGGACAGTGCCCAGTGGGAGGTGGGGAGGCACCTGGTGGCGGCCCCCAGCCCCTGTGGGGGCTCCTCCCCAGACTCCATCTGCCCCCAGCACCTCCCTTTGGAAAGGTTGTTAGGAGACACCTGTGTGAGGAATCTGACGGGATCCTGGCCTGGGGCTGGGGGTCCTGACCGTGCTGCTGGGAAGGGTTTTCTGTGTTTCTTTCAAAGCCACCAGAAAAGCTGCTCTGCTGCCTTCCACACCCCTGGGATTGTTGCTGGAGACCTGTCCGGGCAGCCTCTACGGGGCGGCTCTGGCTGAGCAGCTGCCCAGCCTGGCCCGGGTCCTCCTCGCCCCTCCCTGACCCTCCAGGGCCGACAGGGACAGGCTTGTCGATGTGCCCCCTGGGGCCTGCATGGGCGTTGTGCAGCAGGAGGCTGGTGAGGGGCAGAATGCAGTCCCCAGGAAGTCACGGTTATCAGACCGGGGTCGGTGGGCCTGGTTCACTCGTCTCTCTCCCTCTCTGTCTCTCCGTCTTTTTCTCTGTCTCCATGTCTCTGTCTCATGAGCCCCCATCCTGGCCCCATTCCTTGCTTCCTGCAGAGGGGCAGCCTTGCCCTCCCTCCCGTGCGCACGGCGTGCCACAGACTTGACCTGTCCCCATCCCTGTCCCCAGAGCCTCCTGGAGGTCAAGATCAAGGACCCTGCATGTCCTGGGGTCCTGTGGATGACTAAATGAAGGGGTGCAGAACGAGGCCTCAAAAAGGCGGACCCTCGACAGTGTTCGTGGCAAATTAATTGGCACGTTTTACACACAAGCATTACAATTCAGAAATGATGAGTTCCGAGGTCAAAGGGGAAGCCCTTGAAGTAAGTAAAGGGCTGGGCCATTGAGGCCTCCTCCTCACAGCCTCACATCATTCCCACATTTCTGGGACCCAGCATCCAGCAGACTGGGCCCAGCCAGCGTCCACAGGCTTCTCAGAAGGGCGTGCAGCCTGTGCGGCGGCTCCCGCCTGGGCTGGGGCCAGGGCCGCTGTTCCCCTGGACGGACTGCTGGGAGCAGCCTCAGAGTGGCCGCCTGGGAAGGGCCTCTCCAGAGACCTTTCCTGGCTGGGCTTCCCTGGGCTCCTGGCAGCGCGGCAGGCCCCTTGCTCTCGAGCTCCGGCACGGTTCTGGGAGAGTCCGGTGACTGGCAAGGATGGGTCCAGCCGAGCCTCCCCCAACCCGGAGAGGCTGAGTGGGCTCAGAGTGGGCTCAGCGCCTGCACCTCCTGCTGCACCTTGACGGCAGCCGTGGGGAGCGAGGATCGGGCCTCCCACAGGAGCAGGGCAGTCTGGAGAGGACGGAGACCAGCGCCTGGCACATTCTCTTCCTGGCTGCCTCCCACCTGGAGCAGTGCCCACCCTGACGGGGCAGAC
Organism: Piliocolobus tephrosceles; assembly: GCF_002776525.5. Taxonomy (NCBI): domain Eukaryota; kingdom Metazoa; phylum Chordata; class Mammalia; order Primates; family Cercopithecidae; genus Piliocolobus; species Piliocolobus tephrosceles. Next base: position 35,226,239 of record NC_045453.1, read on the forward strand.
AGCCCGGGACTGGCAGAGGACTCCCCACAGGGTCCTGGAGCCCCTCCACAGTGTACCCAGGAGTGCAGAGCGGTGGGCTCATAGCAGCCTCCCTACCACCTGTGGCAGGACAGCACCAGCCGGTGCTTCTGGGATCCCTGAAGGCCAGGCAGGTGCTGGGAACATCACCAGGATGGAGCTCATGCTGCGGCCTCCACACACCCACCCAATCACTAACAACCCTCCTCTCAGAACCTGCTTCCGGGGACCCTCCCCACACACAGGCCCCAGGGACCCTCTTCACACAGGCCCCGGGGACCCTCCCCACATAGAGGCCCCAGGGACCCTC
>NC_045453.1:35226666-35267085 GCF_002776525.5 Piliocolobus tephrosceles
ACACAGGCCCCGGGGACCCTCCCCACATAGAGGCCCCAGGGACCCTCTTCACACAGGCCCCAGGGACCCTCCCCACACACAGGCCTGTGGACCCTCCCCACACAGGCCCCGGGGACCCTCTTCACACAGGCCCCGGGGACCCTCCCCACACACAGGCCCCGGGGACCCTCCCCACACAGGCCCCGGGGACCCTCTTCACACAGGCCTGGGTCCTTCCTCACCTGCCTCCTTCAGCCTCCCTGCTGTCCTCCTTGGGGTGTGTCCCGGGTGAGGGGACATGGCACGGCTACAGGGCTGGCCCGGGAGCCTATGAAGGCCTCTTTCGTCATTTCCCTCCTGGTTATCAACGCTGATTCACTGGAGAAGATTTAGAAAAAAGAACTTAGAATAAGCTTTAATTGTCGAGAGAGAACTATCGTTATCACCCACTCCCCTCCCGACATCACTACACACTAAGTGTTTGTCCACACAGGGGATGGATGAGACCCCGTACACGGCTTGAGACCCCGCATTTCCGTGGTGTGTCTGCGTTCTTACATCCTCCCAGGGCACCGATGGGTGAGGGCTCCTTGACACACGTGCCTTCGAGCCACCCAGGCAGCCCCTCTTGTTTGGAATGGCACCATTCCCGTTGTCCCAGGGCAGCCCAGGGGCCGGCGATGACTCCGTCTGTTAGAGACCGGGCAGGGGCCAGCCTGGGGCAGGGGATGGCCCCTGGGGTGGCACTGAAAGGAGGGCCCGACGCCACTCATCGCAATGTCCCCACACCTGGTGTACACGCACATTTGGCTCCCAGGTGCACACACCGTCACGCAGGTTGTCCACACAGCCACGGACCTCCTGGGAGGCCTGGGCTCCTGATCTCCAAGCAGGAGGGCTCCGTGCACCGGGATCCCTCCTGCTGCTATGGAGGAGGCATCGGAGGGCCTCGACCCCTGAGCACCATGTCCTGGGCTGGACACGGAGGAAGGAGGGCCATCGATCTGAGGAAACAGCACGTGTGGAGACTCCGACATGTGATGGGTCTGGTCCCTGCACCTGAGAGTGGACGCGGGTGTCAGGACCCGGGGGCCTGAGGCCACGGGGCAGCCAGGGCCAGGCCAGCTGTGTGGAGTTGCTGCAGCAGAGCCTGGGCTGCGAGGGAGCGAGGGTTTGGATGCAAAGAAGAAACAGAACCAGATTCGCATCATGGAAATCCAAGCTGGGGCCAAGTGCAGGGGCGTGGGGGGTGGGCTGCGGCTGGAGCTGGATGAGGGGTGCGCTGAGAGGGGGGACCCAACTGGAGTTTTACCGGGACCAGGGAGGGCAGGTCTCGGGGGCCTCCCCACGCAGGGAGACCCCAGGCGGCTCATTCTAGGCCCACCAGCTTGTGGGGCCATGGAGAAGGAAGGCCTGCATGGAGAAGGTGTGGGGATCCCTCAGTGCGCCCAGCCCAGAGTGCAGCGTGCAGGCCCCGCCGGCTGAGGTGTGGCCACGGCTGGGCTCCCGGCTCCCCCACCCCGCCTTCCTCCTCCCCCAGGCCTGTGGCCCCAGTGCGGCCCGACGCCGTCCAGCAGTGGGGCCGAGAGCGCGTTATCAGATAATAAATAAGGCGGCTGGAGCCGTCCGTGTCAACATCTTGGCGTCCACACAGGGCACTGTGCGGGAGGGGGCTGCCCACCAGGGACACCCCCACCTGGTGGGAGACTGTGGGCTTAGGCAGCCTCTACTGCTGAGGCGCTGGTTGGGGGGTGGACGTGGGCACCCTGGGGTCCATCCCCAGCCACAGCCTCACAGTTTCGGGGGTGCCAGGTCCCTCAAGAGTCACTTCTTCATCTGTGGGATGGGGGTCCTCGTGTGGAGGCTCAGACACGGCCCAGAGGCAGACGTGGAGGGGCTGGGCCAGGGCGCTGGTTCCCTGGGTCTCACCTTCCACCTGGTGGCTTAGCACCAGGGGGCCGTGTGGAGATGGGGCCCAGCCTGCACAGGTAGGTTTGCTGCTGAGGGGATGCTGCAGCTGGCGGTGCCGGGCTGGGGGCCCTGGTGTGTCAAGAGCCCCACTCAGCCTCCGTCAGGGACCCCACCATGCACACACCAGGCCCTTCCCCATCGTGGGCCCTCCGAGGAGGAGGCTGGGCCCCAGGGTGCCCGAGGGTCACAGTGCCAGCTGCTCCTGCCATGGGGAGCCTGGGCTGGGACACCAGGTACTGGCCAGCTTCTGAAGGCAAGTCTGATGTCCCCAGAAACACAGCCCCTGAGGCTGTGGATCCGGCCTTGCTCTCAGGTGAGAGCCTGGACTTGAAGGCCGTCCTGCCCCCCTCCTGCCTGGGCCGCTCTCCACCTTCTCTCCTCTCTGCTCACTCAGCTGCCCTGCCCTCCCCACCACACACCAGGCCCTGACTCAGCCCACGTCTGACTGGCTGTCCCCGAAGGTTGTCCACACACCCTGGAGGAGGCAGCCCCCCGAGCCCACAAACTGCCTGTGAGACTGTGGCACCAGCATAGCTGGGTAAAGATGTCCCCTTCCAGACACGACACCAGTGTTCCTGGTGGCAGAGTAACCTGTTTGACGATGGTGACAATAGGAACTGTTTTTTTCGGAGGGATGTCTCTATTTGGTCAAATAAGGAGGTACTTTTTGTTAACAATGTTCCTTTTCTTTCTTTCTCTTTTTAGACAGAGTCTTGCTCTATCACCCAGGCTAGAGTGCAGTGGTGCGGTCAGCCCTCACTGCAGCCTTGAACTCTTAGACTCAAGTGATCCTCCCACCTCAGACTCCTGAGCAACTGGGACTACAGGCGGACGCCACCGCACCTGGATTATTTATTTATTATTTTTTGTGGAGACGGGCTCTCATTATGCTGCCCGGGCTGGTCTCGAACTCCTGGGCTCGAGTGATTCTCCTACTTCAGCTTCCCATGTTCCCTCCTTAATGAGCACGTTGCATGTTTCAGACAAGCCTTAGGGGCTTCATGTCCACTTAGCCATGAGCTGTCTTTTGCAACACCAAAGGAGAGACTGACCCTCTCCCTGAGTCCAGCCCTGGAAGATGTGGGCCTAGCACAGTGGAGATGTGATGTGTGCCCAGGACTCAGCCGCCGGTCGGGTTGAAGCCTGTACAGGGCGGCTCTCGGGATCCGGTGTCCATGATTGGCCAAGACACACCTACGGGGGTGAAGGCGCACCATGTTGGCTGGTGGCAGCGAGGTCCAGGAATGGTGGGAGAGTGAGGACGTGCCAGCCTCTGGGCCTGCTTTGAGGGCGAGGGCTGCAGCCTCAGGGCCTGGATGCTTTCAGGCTTGCTGCTCTGCTCTGAATGAAGCAATAAATTAAGGACTTGAAGTGGGAGGGCTCTATAAATGGTTCTGGGTCAAGAAGCCCCAGCTGACGGGGCTCTGCGTCTCTCTTCTTTTTCTACGCCGCCCACGCTCAGTTTTGGGGCTTCACCAGGGCCTTCTTGCTCCCCCAGGGTGCCCAGGATGGAGCACCGTGGGGCTTGATGGACACTTTCTGCAGGCTGGCGGGGCCACTGCAAGGTCCTTGGGGATTTCCCGGTGCGGCTCCCTCCTCCTCCAGGCTGCCTGGGCATCTGCTTTAGTTCAAAGGTGATGGGAAGTCAGTGTGCCCAGGTCCAGACAGTGCAGGTAAAGTGACCTTCCTTTTAGTCCTGTCGCTCTGATAAGGGGCTGGGCCACTTTGCCCGCCAGCCTCCGGCTCGTCTGGTTGTTTATGGCGGGCTGGGCAGAGTGCAGGGTAGGCTGGCGGGAGGGAGAGCACACGGCGCCTGGCAGCTATATTAAGGCTCTGTTCCTCATGGCTTCCACCCTAAGAGGAGAAAGGCTTAAATTTAGCAGCAGTGACCATGCCCAGCGGTGGAACTGTCAGCCTCCATCATCCCAGACACATCCCTAAAAATGGAATAAAAACAGGGAAAAGGTTGCTTCCCCTTTGCTCATGGGCAAATCCTCCTGTTCCCTTTGGGGACCTCCCTTCATAGACGGGGTGTGTCCAGGGCCAAAGTCCCCCAGTCCGGTCAGCACCTGGACTCCTTCCTCTCTACCTGTGGGGACCCTGTCTGTCCTGCATGTCACCCACACACACCTCCAGGAAGCCTCTCCAGGTAGGGATTGGTGCCTGGTGCCATCTCCCTAGACTGGGGCCTCCCAGGGACCCATCTTCTACACAAGTGCATGGATTACAGATATGGCCACGGATGTGTGGCACCCCTTCCCCAGCAGAGGTGGGGAAACCGAGGCTGGAATGGAAGCAACGTGGCCAGCTCCAGTGCACCCAGCACTGTGGTCTGGGGACGCCGTGCTGTGCCCTCTGACTCTGGCACCTTGAGTCACCTCTCTGAGCCATGGTTTTTCTCATCAGGGAAGAGGAAAACCAGCGCCTGCTTCCTGGGAGCGGCGAGTGCAAGGATGAGGCACGCAGTGCCCACCCAGCAGCGGACATGGGGAGGCGCTGATGTGAAAACCACGACACAGACAGTCGCCGGCTGCCTCCTGCTCCAGGTCCTTGGCCCAGGCAGCTCTGCGTCTTGCCCCTGCATCCCCCGGGACGTCCTCAGGCTTCCTTCCCTCTGGGTCTGTGGCCCCCTCACCCCCTCACTCAGGGTCTGGGGTGCTGAGAACAGGCTGGGCTGGACTTACCTTCCATAGAGACGTGGATTCCCAAGGTCAGCCCTGCAGGTGGTAGAGGCAGTGACCGTCCAACCTGTGAGGGGACACACTGTCCTTCCCCAGCCGTGGCCTGGGCTGGAGAGGCCTGGGAGGTCACTGCCACCCGTTTTCCCATTCAGACACCCAACGCCAGCACGAGCCCTGAGACAGCTGTGCAGAACCAGCATGGGGGCGACCCTCAATCCCCCGTGCCTCAGTTTCCTCACTGTGCACAGGCACCCGGGAAGGCAGCCTGAGTCTTCTGGGCTTGGAAACAGGACAGTAGCAAGAGAACCCCAACGGTGCCCAGATGCCACATATGACTCTTATGGGGACACAGGGGCCACCTTGCCCTAGTCCATTTCCCCGTCCCCAGGTCAGATGAGCAGGGCAGGGCAGGGACTTGAACTGGATTCAGACCCTGAAGCCATCATAGTGCAGGGTTTCTCAAAGTGTGGGCCCCCAGGCACCCAGCAGGTTTGAGGGGTTCCTGTTTAAAATGCTCACTCCCGGGCCCTCCTCAGATCCCATGGAGCTGAAAATCCCCCAGCATGGCTCCCACTGCGTGGGCTAGAATGAGGGGCCTTGCCTGACCTCTCTCTTGAGCCAGGTCCAGTGGGGGGCAGTCGGCTGAGGAAGTCACTAGAGCTGCTCACAGTCCTCACCCCAGTGCCTGATAGGACGGAGGAGGTTGGGAGAAGACAGGGAAGGCTTCCAGGAGGAGGTGGGCTTGGCTGGGAGGAGGCTCTGAGCAGTGACCCAGCCTGGGGGAATGGAGGTATCCAGCAGCCCTGCCCCTCCGCTGCACCTCTAGAACGGGCCCCAGGCTTGTTGAGCGCCACTGCCAAGCCTCACGCCTGCCTTGCCTGGCACCCCTCTCCCAGCCGCTGGGGACCTGGGGGGCACTGGTGGTCCTGAGCATCATCAGGGCCTGGAGATGTCCTCGAGGGCACCTGGGGGGATGCAGGGGGCCGGGGATGCTTCAGAACGCAGAGGATGGCTGAAACTCGCTAGGAGGGTGGTGACCAGCAGGCAGGGCAGGGCTGGGAGACCCCACGGGTGATGGGCAGGGGGAGGGAGAGTGAGGTTCAAGGCTTTATTTCACTTTTCCTGTGGTTTCATTGGTCTTTTTTAGAAAAGATGATATCACGTGGAAATGGGCTGGAAGAACCTCTGGAGGGACAGCTCCAGGACAACCGGACGCGCTCCTGAAGCTGACACCAGACATGACTGGTTTCCAATACAGGGCGGTGCACTGGGGGTCTAGCTGGCTCACAATGTTAAAAATATTTTTGAATCAAATTGGAAGACTTAAAATTCAGGTTTCTGGCATTGTTGGAAAAATCAGGGCTTGTTGGTGAAGGGTGGCAGCTGGACGGAGGCGAGGACGTGCTCCCCGCAGGGTGCTGTGGCCGCCTGCACCACTCCTCCGCTTCCTGTGGCCTCCCGACATGATGTCACGGGCCATCCATAGCTGTGTCGGGTAGGGTGCCTCTCGCCAGCGTCACCCACTAAGGTATCATCCAACCCAGTACGGAGGGGGCTTGCAAGGGAAAGAGGGGTCGCTCACAATTCTCCTGCGACAAGAGACTAAACTGCCCCGCCCCAGATACGCCAGGACACATGGCCACGTCATCACCAGCCCCAACAGCGCTTGGATGGGTCAGGACAGGGCTCCCAGACAATTCACTCTGCCTGTCAGAAACGGTCATGATACACAGAATCCGCCAGAACAAGGCCCATTCCCATCCCCTCTGGAAAAACCATCCAAACAAGTGTGTAAGTCTGTGATGACTGCAATGTGAGCGGCTTCCCCTCGGCGGAATCCTGGCACCGTGCGCAGCCCGCACTCCTATCCTTGGCAGTCCTGCACCACAGCTCCGTCCATCCATGTGGGCAACGCAGGGCAGCCCAAGGCCTCAGGAGGCCCCTGTCCAGCTGCTCCCCTCCTTCCTCTCCCCTGCTTGGCCTCAGGTGCTTCACTTGGAATCTTGGTTTTACATCAGGAGGTTGGTAGTTTTCTCCCAACTGCTACAACTTGTAAACATATTGACAGTGAGTGCTGATGACGGAATTCAAGTTGGCGGTGGTGCCCTGTGTTGGCCTCTGCCGCAGGGGGCCAATGTGGTCCAGAGCCTTGGGCTGCACCTGGGGAGTCCCTTGCTGTACGTGGGGTGGGGAGTTGAGCCCCTTCCCCACCAGCCTTCTTGCTCTGGGGCCCGACTGCTGTCTGCACAGAAGGCCTCCCCACTGCCGTGTGGAGACTCCAGGAGACCCAGTGTCTTTGGGTGGGTGGGCCTGCTGGTCTCTGCTGTGCTGGAGCAAAGCAGGCACGGAGGTGAATCAGTGGGTGCTCTGTTCTGGGCTGTTCCCCTGACATGGGCTGGCCTGGGGACCTAGGCCAAGGCCAGCGCACACCAGGCCTCTTGGTGCAGAGGCCCCCCGAGGCCAGCCTGGGGGCTCAGGGCTGTGGAGGGGAAGGCAAAGTCCTCAGGCTCGAACTTGAACTCCGAGTGGCCGGGGGCAAGGGAGTCATCCTCCTGGCCGGAGGCCTGCAGGGACAGGAGAGCATGAGAATGCGGGGTAGGGCTGGAGGGTGGGGAGGCAGCTGTGGCCTCTTAGGTCAGGAGCTCCCATGACCGGGATTTGCCCTTAGGGACCCCTTGATGCCCTGGAATGGCATGGGGGACCCCTTGTGAGGGATTGGGGTTCCCCCATCTGGCAGAGTCAGCTCTAGGGGAAGGGCCACCATACTGAGGGCTGAAGGCTGCCAGTGTGTCCAGCCCACCTGCTGAAAGAGGTTCCAAGGGGCTCTGATGGGATCTGACTTGGCCGAGGAAGCACAGGGGCCCCAGTTCTGGGCACCCTAGCCCGCCCCCTTACCTGGGGGGCCATGCCGGGCCCAGGGCACATTGGGGACGCCAGGCTGGGCTTGGGCTTCGAAGTGGCTGCCGAGTTGTCAGTGCTGGGGACAGCAGATGGGGAGGCCGAGGCGTTTGTTGTGGATCCTGGAAGGGAAGAGCAGGTGTTTACAGAAGGCCCAGGTATGGCCTCACCTCCCCTTCCTGCCATGTAGCCAGGTCTCCTCTGGCTCCTGCCCAGAGAGGTCTGGAGACTCCTCACGGTCACACCGTGGGCGTGGGCGGTGGGGCCGGGCATGGCTTTCTTGGCCCCACCTCCGCCCCTGCTGCCCACATGCTGTCACCACCCTGGCCCCCCACACCCCCCAGCAAGGTCACCACAGGGCAGAGCTGAGGGCATTTGGACTTCCAGAGGACTGTGCTTGAACCAAACACGCAGGTCTCTCATGACGGAATTGGCGGCACCGAAGGCCACCCCGCAGGAGGGGGGCTGACCACAGGGCCTGGCCACGCACCTGAGGAGCCCCTGGTCTTGGCGATGGTCTTTGGCTTCCGCTTCCGTGTCTGGATGCTTTCCTTCTTCATGGCCAGAGGCCGTGGCACCTGGCAGGGGTGGCGAGGGTGGAGGCTGGTCCCGTCCCTGCTCACCCCTGGGCCCCCTGCACAGCACCCCCTCATTCCAGTCCCCCAGAGCCGGTCACTGCTGGAGCTGGCTGTGTCCTCACAGCCCTGGTGGGTCAGCTGCCAGTTGGGCTGGGTGAGGGGGAGCCTGTGGAGCTGGATTCCCATCCCCCTGTCCGACAGAGCTGCCAGGGGCCAGAAGGCACCAGGGGTGCCCAGAGGGCAGGAGCAGTGTCCTTGTCTGTCCCAGGCTGAATGGCTGTGGTGAGCCTCAGTCAGCCCGTCTGTGCCACGAGCATAACAGGAATAGCCCGGGCCCCCGGGGGGTGGTGCTGCAGTCAGCCGGGACATGTGTGTAATACAGCCCAGGGGACAATAGCTATCCTTCCAGTTCCTCCTCAGCCTCCTGGTCTGGGAGTAGGGAGGGCGCTCACTAGGAGGCTGGACAGAGGCCTCCCCACCCTGCCCCGGGGACCACTCACCCCGTGCAGCTTCATGTAGAGGCCGCAGGCATTGCACACGGGCTCCCCCTCCGAGTTCCGCCGCCACAGCGTGGTGTTGGTCGTGTGGCAGTTGGTGCAGCAGAGGCCAGCGCGGCGGGATGAGGACTGTGGGGGCGAGGGAGACCGGAGTGAGCCCCCGGCCGTGTGCACGGCTGGAGCAGGGGGAAGGAAGCGAGACTCAGGTTGGCCTTGAGGCCACGCAGGACCCAGTGAGAAGGTGTTTGGAGCATGAAGGTCGTGAGCTCTGCAATGGACCGGCCTGGCAGCTCTGCCTGGACACGCCCTCGAGTCCTGGAAAAGGTAACTTTACCTTCCTGGGCCTCAGTTCTCCCCCTCGCCCAGTAAAAAGGGGGTGATAACAGACCCACCACAGGCTGGTTGTGGGGTTCAGAGCCCGTGGGGGCCGGGCACCTAGACACGGCAGTGGTTTTCCTGTTGTCTGTTTTAGCACCAACCCTGGGCCTGGACCCCGCAATTCTGCAGTGGAGCAGCACCCCAAGGCCACAGGGCTCCCGCAGAGGCCAGAACACAGCAGGTATCAGGGCCTGTGTTACCCCGTGCACCTGCCTCCCAGGCCGGGGGCCCCATCGGACAGCGTCTGAGGGCTCTGGGTCCCACTTGCCTATGTCTCCCCATTGCTGTGCACTGCACCTGGTGTTACAGCAAGACTGGACCCATCTGGAACCGTCCGGAGGCCCCAACATTGCCTCCCTCCTTCCTGCGGCTCTCAGTAGAGACTGACCCCCAATCTGGCAGGTCCAGGTCCAGTCAGAGGTCCCGAACCTCCAGGGCCCCAGTCCGTGAGCTCAGTTGGGGCTCAGGAATCTGGACTGAGGGAGGCCTGGGAGGCTCCGAGCTGGCAGCCTGGGGAGTCCCTGTTGAAGGAGGACCAGGGGCCTCCCACCAGCTCACGCCGGCCTTTCTCCTGCTGGCCTCACAGGTTGGTGCTTGGAGGGAGGTGGTGTTTGGGAGCTCCAGCCCAGGGCTCCAGAGGCACCTCAGACTTGAAGCCCTTTCCTGAATCTCAGCGCACAGCTCTGCTGGTGGCACCACCCTTCCCAGCCACCTGTCCCCAGACCTAGTTCTCCGGGGGGCTGCTGGTTCTACCCCCAGCCCCTGCCCTGACCCCATTGGTCCCCTTCCCTCGGGTTGCACAGCCCCCGCCTGGTCCAGGTTCCTGGCCTGTCTTGCCAGGATCACAGTGGTGGCTCTGCAGGAGCTCTGTCTGCCTTCCTGGCGGCAGCCAGGGCCAGACCATCAGTGTGCCTCAGGCCTGTGAGGATGAGGCCCCCACCTCAAAGCCATGCCGCCAGATTCTCTACCAGGACAGAGCCAGAGAGCAGTCACAAGTGAGCCAGCCACGCTAGGGTAAAAGAATCCATCCTAACGAGGGCTGAGTGGACCCAGCCAGCCTTAGCTTCACGGTCTGTTACTGACATAAGCAGACGCAGCCAGCCTCGGTTTCCCCATCTGTTACTGCCGTGAGCAGACACAGCCAGCCTCAGCTTCCTCGTCTGTTATAGCCTGCCTCAGCTTCCTCGTCTGTTATAGCCTGCCTCAGTTTCCCTGTCTGTTATAGCCTGCCTCAGTTTCCCTGTCTGTTATAGCCTGCCTCGGCTTCCCTGTCTGTTATAGCCTGCCTCGGCTTCCCTGTCTGTTACTGACGTGAGCAGACACAGCCAGCCTTGGCTTCCCCATCTGTTATAGCCCGCCTTAGTTTCCCCATCTGTTGTAGCCTGCCTCAGTTTCTCCGTCAGTTACTGCCCTCTATGATCAGATGAGGGCCGGCCTTGCTGACCATCTCTTGCCCACCCTTTTCCAAGCTGCTGCCAAGGGCACAGGCCTCCCTGTCCAAGGCCTGAGTGGGAGAGTGGGGCCTGCCTGCAGCAGCCAGCCAGCACCAGCCAGCCCCCAAACTCCAGACCTCCTTGACCCCCAGCCGCGGCTGCAGGCAGTTGCCAAAGGCTCTGGGAACGCTGCCCCTGCTTCATCTGGGGCCCCCTGTCTCCGGACAGGACCCTGCCCTGAGCTCCATGACAAAGAGGCAGAAAGGAAAGGAAGGGGTCCGGCCAGCGAGGCTGGGGAGGCTTGAGAAGTGCCTCAGCTTGCAGCTCCTAGCCTGACTGGGGAAGGACAACGTCCCCTACCTTAGGCCAGTAGCATCCAGCCACTCAGGGTCTCCAGTGGTCTCCCTGGGGGGACGTTGGGGGTGAGACTTGTGCTCACGCTGGGGGGCCCAGCCCAGGCCCTAGCAGAGCTGGAAGGGAGATGGTGCCTGGCCCCGGCTGGATGGTGGGCACCCTTCGTGCAGGAGCAATTGGGGTCACCCAGGACCCCCAGCTGGTGTCTCTCCCTGGGATGCCCCTGCCACACCCTGATGGGTCTAGAAGCAGCTACTGTGACTGGACAGGATTTGAGTCTGGTCCAGCCTCCCTCTCTTCTATCCCTGTCAGGTGCCAGGAGCTGTGGCTGCTTCCTTGGTGGCCTCAGGCCACCGTCCAGCATGAGGCACGGTCTCCTTCCCACCTCTCGAACAGCCACCCATCTGTCTGTCTTCCTGAAGTGGAAAGAATCTCCCCCAGGGCTGCCAGACGTATCGACCCAGCATGCCTAGGTAAATGGGAATTTCTGATACATGATGAATCCTTTGTCTCCTGCAGTATTTGGAATATGAGGGCTAAAATATTTGTGTTTATCTGAAATCACATGGAACCGCGTGTGGCCTGGAGTTTATTTGCTGACTCCCTCCTTGTGCCCCAGTGGTCCCCGCCTTCAGACTGAGAGGCAGCCATGGCCCAAGGCCGGTCCTCTTCTCTGAACCAGCGGGACCCTCGGGTCTGGGAACGGCCATCGCCCCTTAGCACACACAGATAGGGGTGCACACATGTGAGCACACTCCACACGTCCCCCCACAGCTGCCAGCACGCCCGGACGGGGCCACGTCTGAGACACGGGTTGTGGAGAGAAACAAGGTGGGGCGCGTGCAGGACGTGTGTGGGTTGGGACAGCCCCCAGCAGAGGACACACCCCTTACCCCGCACCCCTGTGAGTTCCAGGGGAACACCTGGAACCTACCTTGAATGTTTTCACAGTGAGCATGTTTCATTTCTATCAAATTAGGAAAACGGGAAAAACATGGACCTCACAACAATCTTCAAAGTGCGTCTTCACCTACCCTTTCCTAAATCTTCACCAGATCCCCATTGTACGGGTGGGAGACTGAGGCTCAGAGGACTGAGGGACCAGAGGAAACTGGGGAGGCCCGGGCTGGACAGCACCGTCCCCCTCAGCCAGATACTTTGGGGACACGATCCCAGCAGCTTGCCCGCGCTGGGGGTCCCTGTGCCACCGTATCGATGATGGCTCCATCTGTCCCTCCTCACTGCCCAGCAAGCAGCCCCCAAGCCTCTCTCCCGGCTGTGTTTCGTTTTGCTTTTTTGTTGGTTCTTTTCAAAAGAAGTCAAACTTCAAAGCCTGCTTGCGTGCAGCAAAGCCGCTCTAAGCACCAGGCTCTGCGTGCATCTGAGACATCCAAATAAATCAGGCTCTGGGCAGGGCAGGGCCTGGGCCTATGCTGGCGGAAATTCAAGGAGCACGGGAGAGGGAAGGAGGTTCAGCCTGAGCCTGTCGTGGAGGGATGAAGTGCGCACGCCGGGAAACACTTTGGAGTAAAGGTGCAGGTCACAGCCACCCGAAGCGCAGCAGCCTCCTCTGAGATGGAAGACCGGGCTGTGGACAGCCAGAGGCTGCTGTGCCAGTCTGAGCCTTGGGGACCGGTGAGTGCTGGAATGTCTCCAGATGCAAACGGGTCCCATCTTGGAGGGAAGATGTAGTAAGCACCTGATACAGCGCCTATGCCCCTTACTGGCTGAGGGCAAACTGACTTGGGGACTTGGGTCTGTGAGGGGCTCGAAGGAAGGAAACCCTGGCGTTGGGTGGGTGTCAGGTGCCTGACTCCAGGTAAGGGCCCGGCTTGCTCGGTGGGAAGGGACGCTTGGCCCCATGCAACACTGGGCTACTTCCTGGAGCTGGTGCCAGAGGTGGCCCTGGGTTAGGAGGTCTGCTGCCCGCACTGCCCTTGGCTGCCAGGCTCCAGGCTTCAGCCCAGGCTCCAGTGTTCTTGGGGGTGGGCTGCTAGGGGCCCAAGAGCTCCCAACCATGTCCATGCACAGAGCCAGACCACGGGGAGAGGGCACAGTGGTACCAGATGGTCCCCTCCCTCCGAGGCCTCTGGTCTTGGCAAGATGGACAATAAATAGGAACCTCCCCCAGAAGGCATCCCAAAGCCCACCCTGCATCCCCCAGACCAGGGAATGGAGGCCTCATCACACCAAGGGCCCCCATCAGCCCAGCCTTAGAGCCAAAGCCCAAGCATACAATACCAGCTAATTTAATCTTTGCAGCAAGGCATGGATGGTTCCAAGTTCCTCTTCCCAATTCTCAGATGAGGAGACAAAGGCTCAAAGAGCTGGGGAACTGTCTACAAGATGCCACAGCTTGGGAGTCTGGGGTCCAGCTGGACACAGGCATTGCCTGGCTGGAAGACCCAGGGCAGGGCAGGGCAGCAGGAGGGGCTCCCTCCCAGCAGCTCCTCCTGACACCAGTGTGTCCCAGTGCCCAGTTCAAGGCCTGGCAGGGGGAGAGTGGATACAGCCAGAGGAGGGGCAACGCTTTGCATGGGCGAGGGTGGGGAAGAGAGATCTGGGCTGTAGTCTCATAGGAGCTGGGCCGAGCTCCCTACCACTTCTCTTTTTTTAAAACAATTAATTTAATTTAACTTAAAATGTAATTATTCAATTTCTTTTTTTTTTTTTTTTTTTGTGATGAGGTCTTGCTCTGTTGCCCAGGCTGGAGTGCAGTGGTGCCATCTCGGCTCCTTGCAGTCTCAGCCTCTCAGCTCAAAAGATCTTCCTGCCTCAGCCTCTCAAGTAGCTGGGACCATGGTTGTGTGCCATTGTGACCAGCTAACTTTTAAATTTTTTGTAGAGACCTGGTCTCCCTATGTTACCCAATGCTGGTCTCGAACTCCTGGGCTCAAGTGATCCTCCTGCCTCAGCCTCCCAAAGTTCTGGGATTACAGGCGTGAGCCACCGCACAGGACAACTTTATGTATTTTTAGAGACAGAGTCTCCCTTTGTTGCCCAGGCTAGAGGGCAGTGGTGTGATCATAGCTCAGTATACCCTTGAACTCTTGGGCTCAAGTGATCCTCCTGCCTCAGCCTTCTGAGTAGCTGCGACCACAGGTGTGTGCCACCATGTCTGGCTAATCTATTTTTTTTTTTTTTTTTTTTGAGACGAAGTCTTGCCCAGGCTGGAGTGCAGTGGTGCGATCTCGGCTCATTGCAAGCTCTGCCTCCCAGGTTCACGCCATTCTCCTGCCTCAGCCTCCAGAGTAGCTGGGACTACACGCGCCCACCACCACGCCCGGCTAATTTTTTTGTATTTTTAGTAGAGACGGGGTTTCACCGTGTTAGCCAGGATGGTCTCGATCTCCTGACCTCGTGATCCAACCGCCTCGGCCTCCCAAAGTGCTGGGATTACAGGTGTGAGCCACCGTGCCCGGCCTCTATTTTTTTTTTTTTTTTTAATTTTTAGTGGAGATGGATTGTTGCTATGTTGCCCAGGCTGGTCTCAAACTCCTGAGCTTAAGCAATCCTCCTGCCTCAGCCTTCCAAAGTTCTGGGACTATAGGTATGAGCCACCGTGCCTGGCTCCCACCCCTTCTTAACCTCAATGGTTAATCCCTCATTGAGGGCCACATGGACACCAGGCTGGAACAGCACACCTGGGAGCACAGGCACAGTCACAGGGGCAAACAGGCCAAGAGGGGGATGGACTCCTAGGAGCCTTCCCTCCGACAAGCAGGCATGGGAGGAGGCTGGACCTGCAGAGCCCCAGGCCCTAGGCCAGCTCCAAGGAAGAGCAGTGACGGCCACCCCCAGCCTGCGGTCCTTCTTCCCACATGCTCCACTGGGACCTCCCATGCTCAGATCCTGGTCCCCCATAGCCCAGGGTCCCAGGCTTTCCCCTCAGCCTGTGATTGAGGGCCATACAGAGCTGCACCGGCACAGGGCGCGAATCCAGCCATCTAGAACAGCCAACCCGTAGGACAGCGGCAGGAGGGCTGGCCTCCACCCAGGGTGACGGCGGGAACTGGCTGATTGACCCCGCATGGAGGCCACACCACCAGCAGAGGAGGGCTTGGTGCCCAGGAACATACCCTTGCTCAGCCTTCTGACCCAAGGGCCACTGTGGCCTCCTCAATTTTAGATAACTTGCAAACAGCATCAACACCCCAAATTCTTATTTGTAAAATTACTTGAAAGTAAAGGTTTGCCTGGGAAAACGTATAGAACAAAGTAACTTTCAGCCTCTTCCAGCCTCTGGGGACTGTGCCCTGCCTGGGGCAAAAGTCCGGGCTCCGGAGTCCCCCACTCCCTGCTCAGCCACAAGCCAGGAAGAACCAAAAGTGAAAACAAGTTTTGCCCACAGGCATAAAGCTGGTGTCCCCGGGGTCCCTGAAGTATGGGCAGAAAGTGCTCCCCAAGGGGACTGCAGACCCAAAGACTCTCCCATTTCAGATTTCAACGCCCTTCAGAGAAGTATCCAGCAGCCACCTTCCCTTAAGCCTCATCCCAGGTAGGGTCACCTTGAGGCCTCGGAGACCGGGCCAGGCCACAGCCAGCCGCCACCGACTCGTAGGGCTGAGCTCCTGGCTCCTGGCAGCAGCCCTTCCTGGACCCAGCACTGAGCAGAGCCTGGCTGGCACCATTGCTCCAGAGCCTGGGTTCCTGGCCTCCAGAGCACTCCCAGGGCTGGGCGCTATGAGCTGCTGGCCCCTGGCACCCCCACTGGGATCCCCTGCCTGCCCTGAGCTCTCTCAGAGAAGACCTGAGCCGGCCTGGCCTGACCCACCGGGGGCCGGGGGGGGCAACCAGGCTGTTTTTGGCGCACTCCCCTATCCCCCCACCCCAGGGGCTCTGGTGTCACCTGGGTGGATTGCCAGAGGTCCCCGCGGGGGAGCACTGCGCCCAGGCCCCCCTCTGCCCAGCCCGAACTCACCAGGCGCTTCTGGGGCCGAACGAGGGGCCGGTTGACGCCGTTCATCTTGTGGTAGAGGCCGCAGGCATTGCACAGGTAGTGGCCAGTGCCGTCTCGGCGCCACAGTGGTGTGGACAGGGCCCCGCAGTTGACACACTCACGACCCTCACCCGGGAACTCCTCCAAGAAGTCGGACACTGAGGGGACAGGCAGCTGGTAGGCCCAGGCCCTCCCCTCCCCAGGAGCCTCCCCAGCCTGTGGGCCAGCACCCTCCCCTCCCCAGGAGCCTGGCAGCTTTCGTCAGACGAAGAAATTTAAGGCACAAATTTTGTGCCTTACATTTATTTTATTTTAAAATTTACTTGGTTACTTAGTTAATCTTATTTTTAAATTTTTAATTCACATATGATAAAATTCGCTACGGTTGCTTTTTCAAGGTTGGTGTGTTAATAAATAGAACCTGAAGTCAGACACCTGGGACTCCCGCTCCAGGACCAGGGGCTAGCACTGGCCTCTGCGTGTTTGACCTGCTGGGAAAGCAGGATGTCTGCACTGGCGGGGGAAGCGGATGAAGGGGTGTCTACACTGGCAGGGGAGGGATGAAGGGGCTTTATCTAGCAGACACTCTTGGGCTCCCCTGGGCTTTCCTGGGAACGCAAACCCCGCTGTCCTCCTGTTCTGCAAAGCGGGTCCATGGCAGGGGTCGGGGGTTGGGAGGGTGGAGGAGGTGCTTCTGTCAGCTTGGCTGTGGTCGCAGCCAGTGTCCTTCCTTTAGAAGGCCAGCCCCGCCTCGCAGCCCCCTGGGGCCGGGCTTCGCACACTGTGCGGCGGGGGGTGGAGGTCTTCCTGGTCCCCTCCAGGCCCCGGCCCGGCGCCGGCGCGAGGGAGGCCCGGGCGCCGCGTGGGGGTGGGGCAGGGATCAATCATCGCCCCGCCGGGGGTGGGCGCCAGCCGCGGGGCTGCCCAGGGCGGCGGGGGCCAGGGGTCCTGCGGGTGCGGCTGAGCCCGCTTCCTGCGCCAAGGGACCGGCGGGGTCCCAGGGGCAGCACCCGAGCTGGGTGTGGAGGCCTCCACGGTCCCGAGGGACGGGATGGGCCCCTGCGGAGCTCAGAGGCGCCGCCTTCGCCAGAAAGTGACTACGCTGCAACCGGGAACAGCCGCTCCCTTCACAGGCCGAGAATCCGATTCTCCAAACTGATACTAAGGGAGCGACTGAAACCAGGTCTCACATTAAAATAAGTAAGCATTCTAGAACCGAGACGAATGTGGCCACTTAAATAAACCGGTGTTTTGGACTTTGTAAAAATCGTTTCCAAAACTTTTCAAAAAAAAAAAAAGAGAAAAAACCCCCAAAACGATTAAGACTTTTTAGGCTCCACATTGGCACAGTCCGGAATGCTGTTTGGAAATAGATGTTCCAATTAACAGGTTAAAACAGAATTGTGGACGGCTGTTTCTCCCGCGGGGTGTTACCCAGGCTTTCTCCTGTCGTCCCGGGGCTGCTGGTGTGGCTCCTGGCGGGGAGGCCCGGACCGTGGGGGAGGAGGAGGGGAGCGTTTCGCAGGGTGCGGGTTTGCACCCGGATTCGGCCAGCCCCCGGCCCCCGAGATTGTGGAGTCCCCGCACTTACTGAAGGTGGGCCTGCGGCCTGGCAGGCCGTGCAGGACGCTGCCATCGAAGGGCCCGGCAGTCCAGGACGGGGCCACGTCGGGGCTCACGTAGGCCGGATAGGTGGCGGGGTATGAGGTCGTCACGGGCCGCCCAAGAGGCGCCGCGAACTGTTCTCGAGGCAACAGCGCGCTTTGGTAGGCGCTGCCGTCCCGGCCCCCCGCGCTGCCGCCGCCGCCGCCGGCCCCCGAGGGGCTGTGCGCGAAAGGGAAGGCGGTGGCCCCGGGCGGGTGCGCGGCTGGCGGGTGCGGGCTGCCCGGGCCGAAGGCTGACGAATCCGCAGTGGCGGTCTGCGCCCAGCCGGGGCGCGCAGCGAGCTCGGGGGGCTGCGGGCTCGGCTCACACCCAGACAGGTAGGACAGCATCGAGGGGACGCGCGCCGGCGGCACGAACATCGGAGAGCCGGTGCCCGGAGCGTGCAGGAAGGAGCCCGAGTCGGCGTAAGCTGCCTGGCTGGGGCTCGCGGCCAGCGCCAGGCTCTGGTACATCCTCCCAGGCGCGGTCTTGACCTGCAGGGAAGAGGGACAGGTGTGGAGGTCACGGGAGCTGTGCGCCCTCCGCCAGCGCCCGAGCTTGTGCCGGGCAGGTGCCGCCGCTTCGGGCCGCGCTTCCCACTCCCCAGCCCGGGCCGTTCCCGGGGCGGGTCCCCGAACCGGAGGGAGAGGAACCGCGGGGATGGGAGCGGCCAGCGCGTCATCCCCGGGCCAGTCACAACGTCGAGCCCACCTCCTCCCGGACCGGGGCTTCGTGGGTCCCCGGGGTGAGCTCGGTGGGGGGCTGAGAAGGACGGGCCCGGCGCGGCCGCAGGCCGCAGGGCCTTCGGAGCGGGGCCCCGCCGCGCTGGGAGGGGCCGGGTGGAGAGGGGCGCGCGGCTGCGGCCGGGGCTGCAGCACTCACCAGCGGGCAGGGAGGGCGGGAGGGCACGGCGGTGGCGGCGGTGGGTCGGCGACCGGCGGGCCGAAGACTGGAAGCCGGGGGCGGTGAGGCTCCGCAGCCCCCTCCGCGCCGCCCCGGCCCGCCCCCGCCGCGCCGCCCCTTCCCTCCCCGCGCCCGCCCTCCTTCCTCGCAGGGTCAGCGCTGGGGCTCCGGCCGCAGAGCCACGTGACCCGGGCAGGCTCTCAGCTCGCGGGGCTTGGCGACAAGGACGCAGGACACGGGGCGGCCAGCGCGGAGCCCGGACCAGTGCAGCCACACGGGCGGGCCGAGAGCTTCGTGAGCCCCGGCGAGTCGGGCGCAGAAACTTCTCCAACTTTGTGCGAGTCCGGAGCCCTCCTTCCTCCCTGGTCGGGCCCCCGCCCAAGGCTGGCCTGGAGACGGGCTCCGTGTCTGGGGCTGAGTCGGTGATCCCGGCCCCGCTCACCGAAGGACACGCGGCGGTGGAACTCCGTGGCCCCCTCGTTGCGTGGCCGCATTCGAGGCTCGGTGCCGGGAACTGGCTTCCATAGGGACTGCCCGGCTTGGGTCGCTGGACCGGGACGGGGTGCACTGGTGGGAGCCCCGCGAATTCCTCGGTTTCTGAGCAAGCGGGGCCACGAGGCTCGGGGACCCAGTGGGAGGCGGGCAGGGTCCAGCCTCTAAGGCTGGATCTGGGTGCCAGGCGCGAAGCCCGCAATCCCAGTGGGACTCTCGGCCGGCTCTCGGGGACACGGGAAGAGTTTCCTTCAGGAGCCAGAAATGCGGGCAGGTAGGAAGCGACCCAGGCCAGGGAATCGTGTCCGGCTCGCACTCCGGGTGAGGGCTGCATGGAGGCTTCGCTGCGGCGGAGCAGCTCCGCAGGTGGCGGGAACCGGACCCGTGGGTTCGGACGGAGCACACCGGCTGGACCCAGGCTTGGCGGCGGTGCTTGGGGCCATGAAAGTTTTTCTCTTTCTTTCTTTCTCAGGCGGAGTCTCGCTCTGTCGCCCAGGCTGGAGTGCAGCTGCGCGATCTCAGCTCACTGCCTCCCAGGTTCAAGCGATTCTCCTGCCTCAGCCTCCTGAGTAGCTGGGACTACAGGCGCCCGCCACCTCACCCGGCTAATTTTTTGTATTTTTAGTAGAGACGGGGTTTCACCAAGTTGGTCAGGCTGGTCTCGGTCGAGCTCCTGACCTCAGATGATCCGCCCACCTCGACCTCCCAAAGTGCTGGGATTACAGGCGGAAGCCACCACATGAAAGTTTTTCCTTGCAGAAAGGGGCCCTTAGCTCCTGTCAGTCAGGGCTAGGAGAGGACGCTGGCTTCTCTCCTTGGTGGAGGGTGAAGACCTGGGAAGGCAGGAAGGCAGCGTGTGGAGCTGTTGGGGTGGGTGTCACTGGATCCCCCCCACGGGGGTCTGGACGGCCAGCGCTGTCCGTCTGGGGAGAGCTGGGGTGCCCCACATGCGCCCTTATCCCTGGCCTCTCCTCTTCGCCCACAGCAGATAAGGATTCAGGGTGCTTGTGGAGGCGTCCAGGGTCCCTGCGTCTGGGAAGGCAGCAGGCTGGAGCCCCTGGTCTGTGGGGGCCTTGGGACCCCACAGAGGGCTCCACAGCGGGCTCAGGCCTGTGCAGAAGAGGGTGCAGCGTGGCAGGCTGGGGTAGAGGGTGAGTGCCATTGGGGTAGGGAGCTAGGCGACCTTCCGTTACCCCTTTACCAGCTCCCAGCCCCCTCCTCGCCAGCTTCCCACCAGACACTCCCTCCTTTCCTGTCCTCAGAAACCCCAGTTGGTGCTGCCTGCCCTGTGTGGACTCCCCTGCTTTCTGCTCTCCCCGCACTCGGGGTCTCCACGAGGGTCGCTCTTTGCCCCCACACCTGCAGACTTTGTCTGTGGATGGCAGTGCACTCCATGAAGGTGGGGAGAGGTGCCGGGCCTCTGTGCCGGCGAGAGGGCGCAGCGCAGTCCAAGCAGCTGCAGAGGGCTCTAGCACAGCAAAGCTGGTTGGACCCAAGCTCTGACCCCTCTGCCCTCAAAGCCTCAGTTACCGAGCCCTCATGAGCACCAAGAATGAAGAGAAGTAAAAAGGGACACTCCTGACTTGCTGGGGGCTGAGCCACCTGTAACCCCAAGAAAGGTCTAGAGAACAAGAAAAGAGCCACAGCAAACCTGGGACCCTGCAGGGTGAACAGGGGAGGGATTCGTGCTTGTTACTTGTAATAAAATCAGTAAAGTTCTTGAATAGGAAACACCAACATTGCCCGGGTGCTGTGATTTGTCCTGAGGTTTCCATTTGATTCTCACATCAATCTTATGCACTGGATCACATTATCATTCACATATACAGATGGAGAAACAGAGCACGGAGAGGTGAGCTAACCTGCCCCAGGCCACACAGCTAGCAATTAAACAAGCCAATTAAAACAAGGAAGGGAGTCTCTGAGTGATAGCGGTGGGTTGCTTTTTTAAATTAATAAATATCTACAATGGACATTTGTATTAAGCCCTGGGACTCCAGAGAAGGGAAAAGTCACTCTTCCAAGGCCCCTGTGAGGCTGCAGCCCACACAAGGCAGTACAGGGCTGGGAGTCCGGGCTGTTCTGGTCACTCGGTGTCCTGCTAGGCGAGTCACAAGCTCACCTGCTCTGCAGCAGCAGCGGAAGCCACTGGTGGCGTTTTCCACGTGGATCCAGCTGCCTCCACAGTGATCGGTGGGGCTGGGCACCCATCCGCGGGGGTTGTCTGTGACAGTATCTGGACCTCTTCTCAGATCTGTTTCTACTTGAGCCAAAAAGAGAGGAGTCTCAGCTCAAACCTCAAAACCCAGGTGCCCCCGACCTCCTTGACCCCCATGAGCCATGCTTCTGTGCAGCTCTCCACTCCCCGTGCTCTGGGCCCCTCAGGAAGGAGGTGGTCGCTAAGCCAGGTGACCTAGTCCACCAGGCTACCCCACCCAGCAGCAAGCCCTCTTCTCCGCTGGACCTTGTCCATGCTGCTTCCTGAATGGGCCTTTTGCCCTCTTCTCTACTTGCCAAACTCCTACACATCCTTCAAGGCCCATCTTGCAGGTCCCTTCCTGTCCCTTCTCCTATGTTGCTCTCTTCCCTTCCTGGTGCCTCATTGTGCTGTGTGGTCAAATGGCTGTGTGCCTCCGTCTTGTCACCTCAGCAGAAGCTGAGCCAGGAGGACAGCTTCAGGAACAGCGGGTCAGGGCATCGAGTGGGCATAGTCAGACCTTTGGGACTCAGTGTTGGCATCTCCAGGCTGTGTGACCTTGGGTGAGCTGCTTCCCTCTCGGTGCCTTTCTTCTTCTGTAAGGTGGGGGTGATGATAGTGCCTGCCTCTCACAGCGGCTTTGGGGAGGCGTTAGTGAGACTGGGTACTAAGAGCGTCTGACGCAGGATGGGCATGCAGCAGGCATTGGGGTAATGCTGGCTGAGATAAAACCCAGTGCAGGGATGGAGGCTCTGAGCTGTGTGCCCAGGGCCCTGAGAGCCAGGGAGCCAGGGTAGGTGACGAAGACCAGGAAGGAATTTCTGGCCCTACCACGGGTGACCCCTCTCTCCTGAAGGCTTCCTTGGTTCACAGGGACCCAGGGACCTGCCAGGGCTGGCCTGGGTGGGGACCGCACCCCCAGTGAGATAAGAGAGTGGGCATGTTAACCCCTGGTGGCCATGCAGAGTTAAGTTCCATGAGTCCTGGGCTGTGAGGGGCTTCTGGGGGCCTGAGAGGCCTGGGATGGGGCTGGGGTGAGGGTGGGTGGGTGTTGGGGGGGTGGCTGGCATTGAGGGTTTGGGGAGGAAGGCTCCAACCTTCAGGCACTGGGTTTCATTTCCCGCTGTCACTTTCCTAGTAGTGCCTGCATACCCTCCCCCCCAACCCGCCCCCAGCTTGGGAACCCTTAACGCAGACATACTTATCAAGGGAAAGAAAACAGTCTCATTGTTCAGAAGGATAAGGACCAGCTCCCAGGAGACGCCTCAGACATCGCCCCTGTGGGTGGAGTCCTGGGTACATGGCCTCCCCCAGGGGCCTTGGTCTCCGCCCAGGAACGGCCCCAGGGAGGGCCCCTCCCAGGAACTGTCCTGAGCAGGACCCCCTCGAGGAGCAGCCCTGGCAGATGGGTCCCCGCCTTGCACGCTGCCTGCAGGTGCTGGATGCTCTGCATTGCGGGCACTGGGGATGGTCCCACTTGGGGCTTTGAGCTCCGGTGAGGCCACCCTCTGTCCAGCCAGGGGGAGGGTGCCCCTGAGAAGGGGGCTGTCAGGGTTGCCTGAGGAGTGGGATTGGGATGACCCCCCTCAACTTCAGTCCTGGGTTTCCTTGGCTCTTGTCCCTCCCTGCAAGTGGGGAGGCCATAAGAAGTTGTGGGGAAAGGCCCCAGAGACCCCAGGGCAGGGGAGAAGGCCTGGGGGCTGTGCTGGGACCTGGAAAGGGGAGGCCTTGTGCTGCTCCCTGTGGTCTGAGGGGCAGGAGGTTCGAGGGAGGGGCAGATCTGCTTCCAGCAGGGCCCCTGGGCCCCTAGAGTGGGAGAAAAGTCAGTTCATGGCCCCCTCCCCACTTCAGCACTGTCCCTCTCCCCAGGCTCCACCCTGGCAGGGCTTTGGGGCCTGGGGCATCAGCTGAGCCCACTGGGCCCACAGCACCTTCAGGACCTCCCACCCCTTGGGATCCACAGGGCAGCATTCCAGGACTTCTCCTACACGGGGGGCTCCATTCACCTGAAGGCCAAGGACTGCAGAGCTCATCAATGGTGAGGGAGGCCCGGGAGGTGGGTGCCTAGGTCCCAACTGGGTGAGGTTAGGGAGCCTGGGGGCACCATACGGGTATAAGAATTCATTTTGGACACAGTGTGTGCCCCCTTCTGCAGGAACCTTTGAGTTCAATAGCCGAAGGGCAGCCCAGGCTCACTGCCCCTTTGGCTGGTGCCACTTCTGGGTCAGTCTCCAGGGGCAAGGACAGGTTGGCAGTGTCCCCTCCCTGCCTGACTCCAGCCTGGGCACTTCTGGAGCATCCCATGTGCCTGGTTCAGCTCAGCAAGCTGACATTTGAAAGCTCACGGCTATCCTGTGAGGTGGGTGATTCTCGTGTTCGTTTCATGAATGAGGAAGCCAAGGCCAGAACAGAAGTGTGCTGCCCCAGGGCCACAGCTGGGCAGGGGTGGAGTTGGCATTTGAACCCAGCTGTGTGCCTCTTGGGTGCTGCGCAGCCTCCTGTCAGCTCCTTCTGGCGCCTGCTCTGTGGGTGTCCTTCGTCCAAGGCGCCTGCAGCCCTCAGAGGGTCCACGGGGTGGGGAGAGAGCTCAGCGCCCCGCACCCACCAGCACCATCTCCGACCCCTGGGCAGGCTTTGTATTGGAGGTGGCGGCCAGGCCCTGCCAACGGAAGATGCTGGGCCTTGGAAACAGCCTGCACTGTGGGTGACCCGGCCGGCCGGGCCCAAACTGGCTGCCAAGAAAAGGGAGCGGGAAAGGAAAACAGCTCTCGCTCCGTCGCCTGTGTAACCGAATCTGCTTTCAAAGCCCCTCGCAACGCGGGCTCCGCATGCGGCATGGCAGGCACTGGCCGCCAGATCACCGAGGACCGCTCCGGGGGTCTTCTGGGGACGAGCCCAGAGCGAGTTTGTTTTCGGGGAGAAGGTCATCACACTCAAGGTCTGCCCCGTGACTGCAGGGTTCTCAAACGTCCTGCCACGTGCTAGGATACCCCCACCCACCGCAAGCGTGCCCTCCGGAGGGCAGGGAGGGGAAGCAGGTTTGGGCTGTTAGGGCCGCAAGCCAAGGGGCCTGCAGGGCATCTTAGTGATGCTTTGGTGTCCCTGCAGTTGGCAACACCCATTGTCACACCCTCTCCGCACCCTCAGAGTCTCCCAGATGACAGACTTACCTGGGGATGCAGATGGGGCTGGTGATGACCTTGGCCCTGTGTTTATGACGGGGCCTGCACCCAATTCTCGCCTTCAGGTGCCGATGCGGGGGTGAGAGGAGGTGTCAACAGGGCTGGGCTGGGCACGACTAGACTGTGGCCCTGTCTGGGAGCCCGGCCACCACCTCAGCAACACCACCTCCTTAGGATGTGGGGGCGGGATTTACTCTGGAGACTTAGAGCCAGAGGGTGGCTGGAGGCTCATAGCCTGGCCCAGGCAGCTGGGGGAGGGCTTTGCCTGGTGCCTGGGATGCCCCCCATCCCCCGCATTCTAGCCTTTGCTTTCTCTTTTGCTCTGGTCTTTAAAAACGTCTCTCCACTCCCCCCCTCCCTCCCTGCTCTGGCCTGCCTGCTCCTTCATTCCTTCTCTGCTCCTAACCCCCGATAGAGGAGCCTGGGGAGTCCGCAGCCTCCTGACTCCGTGTTCCTCTCTCTCCCCTGTCTTCCTGGAGAGGTCCGCCAGTGACAGGCTTGGAGCCCCATCAAGGGGACCTGTCCTGGGCTGGGCTGTCCACAGAGGAGCAGCGTGGAGGAGTTGGGAGAGCCCGGCCTGCCTGTGGGCTGCATTGCCACTTCCTGCCCAGGAGCCCTGCAGCCGCCTGTCCGCCTCTGAGCAGGACAGTGGGGTTTCCTGGCTAGGAGCAGAGTTTGTCAGTTCCAGTTATGTCTGCCCGATGCTCAGCTTTCGGTGAGTGTCAAAGCGTTAGCCCCACTCTGTGGGTGGGAGGGGACCCGAGAGTGAATCCAGGGGAGTTAAAAGGCTTCGGAAAGCATCCAAAAGTATGGAGAAAAAAAGGATGGTTGAGGGGCTGGAATGGTGTGAGCCTTTTATTTTCATCCTTTAACTTTTTCTGCATTTCTGTATTTTCCATCATGAACAAAGTTCGTTGAGAATAGAGACTCAAATATTTAATGGATGATTCAAAGAGATAATCCGAAAAGGAAAATAACATTTTTCTAGGGTCTGGCTGAAGCTTCTCTGGGGATTATGCAAAAACCTGTCTGAGGGAGTGAGAACACAGAGGCACCTTAGGCCCAGCCACCGCGTCAAGCTCAGAGGATTTGCAACAAAGACACACATTTGCTGGGCCTGAGCAAAGAGAGAAAGCCACTGGCCTTCAGCGGCGAAGGAGAAGGAGCACCGAGGTCTTGGTTTGGCTTTCTGGGTGAGCACTGTCATTCCAGAGGCGCAGCCGTGGGGTGCGTCCTGTCTGAGAATGGGGATAGCAAGGGCTGAGCTTGTGCATGCACACCCGTGGGCAGCCACACAGGTACACCTGTGCACACACATGCATATACACATATATGCATATACTCATATATGTGCACACACGCAGGCCCATGCTCACATGCATGCCCCACACTTACATGCACACGTGCACATGCACACCTATACACACTCCTATGCACCCACTCAGTGCTCACGACACCCCTGGGTACACTTCTGTGTGTACATCCAGACGCACCTTCACACTCGCACACACGCCTCTACATGGACGCCCGCGGGCACGTGTGCTCGTAGAGGCCTGAAAGGTGATGGTTTCTCCATACGACGACGTCTGCCGTGCTCGGTGGGAGCAGCCGCACTGCTGCCTATTTCCCTGCCCCAGTCCGCAGTCACTCCTCACCCTAGTCAGGCTCAGGGTAGGGGAGGTGAGTACCCTGGAGTGGCCTGATCACGTAGGTGGGCAGCCATCTGGGGCACCGACCTCCAAATGGGCAACCAGGGCCCTTCCGGGCAACCAGGACCAGTGAGGGTCCTGGTGCAGCAAAAGAATGTCCAATGCTCTGCATGTCGGCGGGTCCGGCCTTACGGAAACTCCTCCCTGGCAGGTGGAGGCCCGGTGGAGCGGAGTAAAGGGCAGGCATTCCCATTGATCAGGAGCTGGGGGGCCAGGCCTACTGACACCTTGATGCTGAGGGGGCCAGAGCAGCCCTGAGCGATGTTCCACAGGCCCAGGGTCTTGGCAGGTGGAGGCAGACGGACCAAGCAGGGCCTTTGTGTTCCAGGGCGCTTTGCAGGCAGCAGGACCCCCAGGTCCTCTGGAGAGGGTGGCTGGAGACCCGGCCTGGAGCTGCTGCCCCCACACCTCAGGATACCTGCCTGCATGCGTCGTCCATTGTTTGGGGGCTGCACAGAGCACAGTTTTGAGCAGGGAGTTGGGTGTCACCTTGGAGTGGCTGTGAGATGTGTGGGACCCTGGGGAGCCACCTGGGGTCAAGCCCAGCCCTGCCCCTTGGGCTCTGGGACGCTGGGGGAGCCACTTGCATGCTCTGCGCCTCGGCCTGTGACCCTGGAGGAGGGTGGTGATGACTGTCTCTCGGGACGATGGTTGCATCTCAAGGGTGAGGGCACCAGGCCTGCCAGGCTCTTTGAGCACAGTCCGAGGGTGGCCTCTCAGGGCTGCTCTGGTGGGCGGCCAGTCCCTGCTGGAATGTGACTGTGTTCCTGGGATCAGAACCTGCCCTGTTGCTTGTGGACAGGGTTACCTTTGTCAGGTCCTGCCATTTCTGAGCCTCAGTTTCCCAATCCATGGTGGGGTTGATGTGAGGAAATGAGAAATGCACCCAGGGAGCACTGGCTGGCACCGCAGGGCAGCGAGGAGGAGCCACCACGGTCACTCTTGTAAAAGTCCCCAGCCCTGCAACCGGCAGGGCAGTAAGAAAGTCCACGGCTTCTGCTGTCCTGGCCGCCCAAGCCCGGGAGAGGCAGCAGCCTCGGCCACACCCCTGCCAAGAGCCAGCTCAGGGGCCCGGGGCCGCTGAGATCACTGGGCAGTTCCCAGGCTGGCTGGGCTGTCCCCTGTCAGGAGGGCAGGGCTGGCAGGTCTGTGGACGCCTTCTCAGGCTGACCCCCACAATAGCTGCCCTGCTCCACCCCGAATCTACCCGTCCCAGGCTGCGCCTGCCTCCAAGTGCCTGACTGGAGATGGCCAAG
This sequence comes from Piliocolobus tephrosceles, assembly GCF_002776525.5. NCBI lineage: Eukaryota > Metazoa > Chordata > Mammalia > Primates > Cercopithecidae > Piliocolobus > Piliocolobus tephrosceles. The sequence goes on from NC_045453.1 coordinate 35,253,758, forward strand.
CCCATTCCTCATGTGCAAAGAATTTCCCGAGCAGCCGCAGCCGCTGCAGCTGGAACTTGTCTCCAGATGGGTCGTTCTGAGGGAAACCAGCGTCTCCTGTCTCCTCCTGCAGACATGGGCTGGCGTCCGAGCCCTGGATCCCCTGCCCCGGCTTGGCTTCCTCTGGAGGGGAGATAAGGGGCTCCTGGCATCTTGTAGGCTGAAGAGCTCGCCCAGCACGCTGACAGGGAGGCGCCAGAGGCAGCCGCTGACCTCCCTCAGCCCCTGCAGCCCCCTCCCCTCTTGCTGCAGACAGAAGCCCTCAGGGCCCAAGGTCCACCCACCCAGCCTGGGGGCCGTTCTGTAGCTGTGGCCCACTCCAGCCAACCCAGGACTGAGGGGCTCCGAAGCGTGCCAAGTGCATTGGGAGGGCTCATTCCTGGGGGCACCGTCTCCCAGTCAGAGCCAGCTGGAGCTGGGCACAGCCAGGGAAGAGCAAATGTGTTCTCTCCTTGACTCCTTCTCCAAGTTTGTGATGGCGTCTGCCATGGGCCAGACAGGGGGACACGAGGGCGAACGAGGGGAGGTGGCTGCCCTCTGGAGCCTTCCAGGGTGGGATGGCAGGCGTGGAGAGGCACACAGGGAAACCGTGGAGTCTCGCTGAGGTATAGGCGATGCAGAAAGGGCCGGGGGTTCCCATAGCGACTGTCACGAGTTCCCTGAGCGGGGCCGGAGACCACCACCCAGCGCCCAGCACCTCCAGCACCGTGGGTGCCCTGGCTGGGGATGCCTTCCTGTCCGAGGTCAGAGGCTGCAAACCTGTGGCTGCGGTTATCCCACCATGTTTTTAAAAATTGGAACAATTCATGTAAAAGCCCAGATTTATTTTTCTTGAAAAAAATTGACAGCCAAGTGTGACCACCATGGGCTTGTTTCTACAAGTTGGGGGCTCCTCCCTCGGAACAGGCAGTGCTCTTGGTTGCCGTAGACGCCCCCGCTCCCTGTTGTCTCACCCAGTCCCTGCTGGGCCTCTTCGTGGCCCATCCCCTGGTTCAGATATTTCACTGAAAGACCCAGCCCCCCACGGGGAGGCCATCCTTCTCAGGAAGGTCACTTGGCCTGGACTCGGGACTGGACACTCATTACCGCTCACCCTGTGACTTGAGCAGGACTTTGCCTTTCTGCGCCTCCGTTTCTCCATTGTAAGAGGGGCTAACGCCTGTGTCGTGGGACTGTCCCGAGGCTCCCAGAAGCAGCGGACTTGCTCATGCTTAAGCACAGAGCTCACAGCTGGGGACAGCCTCTTTGCCACAGGTCCCTGTGTGCACCCAACTTCCGCCGCAGAGGGCAGCGTTGTGTGTGCCCACGTCTGCGCTGTGGACGCAACGTGTGAACTGCACAGCCTTTGGCGGCGGCTGCCTTTGTGGGAACGCTGGCCTCTAAGTGCGCTCTCCAACGGCATACGGCGGAAGGACGGCCCTCCTTTGGTGGGGAAGTTCTCCATAGCTTTGGTGCTTGGGAGGTTTAGAGATGGCTGAGAGAGCCACCGAGGTGGGAGGGGATACATTTATCTCTCTTCCTGGGGACAGACCTCGGAGGTCCCTCCTTCACCCATATCCGCCTGGATGAATGGAATCCGCGGAGCAGGTTTCTCAAAGCAAGCCTGGCGGGGCCCTCACAGGCATTCCTGGAAAAGGGCTGCGGAGTTGAAACACAAGGAGGAAATAAACAGAAATAGGCTTAGGAAGGGTCTCTCCGGGAGGCCTTTCTGCCCTCCGTCTTTGGCGGGCTCAGGAGCCCTGCCTGGGGCTGGGAGCGGGAGCTCAGATACTTCACGTTCTCTGAGGCACTGACCGTGGCTCTGCGAGGAGGTTTCTCCGGACAGACATCTTTCAGCAGCGCTGGACTAAGCCACGGGACAGGTCTGACTGTGGCTCTGCGCTCCCCACTGTCCCATCTGCTGTCCCTCCCCGCTGAGAGCTGGGGGGGGGAGGGATGGGATCTTTCCTCTGTGAGCTGACTTCAGCTTGTGGAGTCCTGGGGTCTCAGAGCCTCAGGGAGGGAGAAGTGGGGTCTCCCTGCTCGGGTTCCTTTTCTGGGTGAGGCGGGGCCTGTTTACCAGGCAGACCGGGGGGCTCCCCAGCCTCCGCAGATCTCCTGGTGCCTTCCCCAAGGCTGTTCACACTTTCCTTACTTGGGGGCTGATAAGTCACGCAGCTGGCAGCATTTGCACCTGATTCAAGGAGGGGAACATTTTCCCTGGAGATAAGCCTGGAAGTCAGAGCTAGTCCCCACCCGGGGACGAGGAGAGGACAGACGGCTACAGAGGGCTGCATCAGGGGAGGGTGGATGGGGCGTTCACCCACCCCTGCTGCGGTATTCCTTTGTTGGTTTTGCCCGAGGTCTGATAAGCGCCCTGCTCCAGCCAGAGGCCTTATCTGGCTGCATAATCCCCTGGCCTTGGCTGGAGAACACCAGGGCTTTGCCCAGTCCGCCCTCCCCACCCCCGCCTTGGCCCCTGCAGGCTGTTGGGGCTGGGGGTGGAGGGAGAGGGGGGTGGCGTGAAAACCCCCTTCCTCTTGCTCTTTCTTTTCCAACAGGGCAAGGGGTGCCGGTGGTTGAAGAGGCCCCTCTGGGCAGGAACCTGTCACCTGGGGCTCGGATGAGTGGGAGCCATCCTCCGCTGCCCACCTCCCAGCTGTGGCCCTGAGCTACACTGGCCCTGTGGCCACGGACCAGTTGACCAGGAAGCCCTGGGAATCAGTAGGAAATGAGTTTGAGACCGGGTCCTCCACACAGGCTTCTGGGCACATAGACTCAGGCTCTGCAGGAGGCCCTCCTGGTACAAGTTCCAGCCCTTCCTTCATTTTGTGTCTGGAGCAAGTCAGCACCCCGTGTGCCCAGAGCGCTCATCCAAGAAGTGGGGTGATGAGCCCAGCCTCGCAGGGAGGTGGGAAGAGCTCCCCCCGGTCTGGCTCGTGGTCCTCAGAATGATGGCATCATTGTCATGATTATCATCATCCTTGTCAACCACTTAGAGCTCATGAAGACAGCACTCTCCATCATGCCCTGTTTTATAGCTGAAGACCAATTAATTCAGGCTCCATAAGGAAGAACCTAGAGGCCCCCTCAGGTCAGCCTGCCCCAGCCTGGAGCTTATCCACCATGGAAGTGTGTCTGTTGGCCTTAAAGAGGAGAGGGCATTTGGGCAGGGCTTTGAGGTATGAGTAGGAGTTTGCTGAGTGAAATGAGAAGAAAGGGTTTTCAGGGCAGAGGAAACAGGTTAGGGGTAGTAAGAAGGGTCTTGAGGCCCATAGAGAGTGACTGCTGTGAGTGAGTGGTTGGAACTGGGGTGACTGAAGATGGGGAAGGACACCTGGGGGTCGGGGGGGCCCAAGGAGTTGGGATTTATCTGGAAGATGGTGGGTGCTAAGGCAAGAAGAATCAATTCCTTTTCCTTTTTGCAAAAGCAAAGCCCTCCATAAGGTTTCCTTTTGGGCTTTCTTTTTGAAAAAGTAATGCATGCTGACAGTAACCATTTAGAAAATACAGTTGCTAAAAGAAAAGCAATGATCCTTTGCCTCTCCCACACACCACCCTTTCCCCACAAGCCCCCAGAAGGCTGGGTGTCTGCTCTCCCTGCCTTGACAGCTGCAGGATGTTTTGCAATGGGATGCATGAAGAGCTTTGGCCAGTCCCTGGAGATGGACATGCAGGTATGTCAAGTTTTCCCAGCCCACGTAAATGGCTGCAGTGAGTGGCCTTTACAAGTTCCCCGAAGGCGGCTTGTGGGGACAGTTATAGACATGTCATTTAACAAATGCTGCAGATCCCCTTCCAGAAATGAAGGACATCTCAGCCGTGCACTGGCAGGCCTGGTTCCTCCCCCTCCACGCCTGATGTTTCTGTTTAAAATGTTTGCACTGGAGGGGTGAAGACACTCACCTGTGCCTGTGGCACTTTATTACCCTGAGTGTGCCCTGCACCTCTCACTGTCCTGAAGTGGCTTGGCCCTCAGGCTTCACCTGGGCCTTCTGCACCTGAGCCTGGGCTTGGCCCAGCATGGCCAGTGGGCTCCGGGCCCCTCCTGCCAGCCGAGGACTTCTGAGACAGAAGCCTGGTGCAGCAGGCAGGCAGCTCTGGACTTGGAGCCTGGGCCCTTGATGGCCAGGGAGAGGGCGTCCCCCAGCACACGCTACCCTAACCTTCAGCAACATCCCAACTGCAGATGGGGGTGCTAGCCTTGAAAGTTGGGTGTCCCGAGGGTTGGGGCAGGAGGGCAAGGGGCCGCCCCAGGGAGGTGGTGCATGACACAGCCTATAACAGGCAGTGACTCACTGCTCATCCAGCCATAAGTCAGGGTGACAGGCTCAGTGTCCCAGCCATGCTCCCTGGAGTCCCTGCCTCAACGTCATTCCCCTCCCTGCAGCTTGTGCTGGGCAGAGCTCCCTCCCTAGGCGGGCAGCCTGGGCTACTCTGGGACCATCCACCCATTCCAGACCCACCCATTCCAACTCATTTGCTACTGCTGGGGAAACTGAGTCCCAGGGAGGGGGAGCAAGGGTAGATGGAGAACTAACAGTGTCACAGTCCACAGGTCATCTGTCTCCCACTTTACAGAGTGGGCTGCAGAGCTCAGGGCCAGGATGCTCAGCTTGTCCAGGCTGTGAGCTGAAGGAAGCAGCAGGTCTGCTCAGCCCAAGGCCCTCCATGCTCCTGGGGGCTGCGGGTCAGATCCAAGAACATGGGCCCTGGGGCCACTGTGTCTGATTCAAACCACACTTCCTCCCTATTGACACCGGGCAACCTGCTGAGCCGCTCCGTGCCTCAGTTTCCTCATCTGTAAAGTGGGATTCATAGTAGCTCCTTCCTGACTGGGCTGTGTGGGGATTGGTGAGTGATGCTGTGGGGCAGGATCGTGATTTGCGGGGTGCCTCTATGTTCTCCCAGAGAAGGGAAGGGCCCTGGGGGGCCCACTCCCCACCAGAGAGCGGAGTCTCCCAGGGACTAAGCGGGCGGGAGGGATGGGAGCTGCCCTGCTGTGCAGAGCCTTGGCAGGATCCCTTGATGCCGTCCCCAGGCTCTGCAGGGCCAGGAATAGGGCCGCTGGCCCTGGGGTCCTTGTAGTTCAAGGGTCACCCTGGACTGCGGGGCTCTAACTACAGAGACCCTGAGGCAGTGATGTTTGCACAACCTGCCCACCTGTCACTCCCTCCCCTACCCCTCACCCTTGCGCTGCCCCGCCCCTCACCCTCGCCCTGCCCCCTTGTCCCGCCCCTGGCACCTGCCCTGACCTTCCCCTCCTGTGATTGTTAATACTGAGCGTCAACTTGATTGGATTGAAGGATGCAAAGTATTGCTCCTGGGTGTGCCTGTGAGGATGTTGCCAAAGGAGATCAACATTAGAGTCAGTGGCTGCGAAAGGCGGACCCACCCTCAATCTGGGTGGGCACCATCTAATCAGCTGCCGGCTCTGCTAGGATATAAAGCAGGCAGAAAAACGTGAAAAGGCTAGGCTGGCTCAGCCTTCCAGCCGCAACTTTCTCTGTGCTGGATGCTTTCTACCCTTGCACACTGGACTCCAAGTTCTTCGGCTTTGGGACTGGCTTTTCTTGCTCCTCAGCCTGCAGATGGCCTATTCTGGGACCTTGTGATCATGTGAGTTGATACTCCTTCAAAAACTCCTCTTTATAAATACATCTGTCCTGTGAGTTCTGTCCCTCTAGAGAACCCTGATGAATACACTGCCCCTCACCCTCACACTGGCCCTGTCCCCCTCCCGCCTGCTGTGCTCAGCGTCCCTGCCTGTTCCTCCCCATGCCACGTGGAGCTCTGGACACAGGGCGATCACAGAAACTGGCTCCTTCCAACCTTTTTGTCACCTCTGAGGAAACTGAGTCCTGAGGTGGGGGAGCACCGTAGCCTGGAGAGCTGCACAACTCTGAACCCCCACTCCAGAGGGAGGCTGGGAGGAACCCCTGTGTGCAGGTGCAGTGCCTGGGACAGTAGCCCCAGAGAGCTCTGGAGGAGGGGGTGCCCAGCCGGTGAGAAGACGTGTGAGGGGAGCTCCAGATGGGTTTCAGGGCTTGCGGCTGCTAAGTGACCTCCTGTCTGTGCCTGCTCCCCGCTCCAGCTGTGAGCCCCGACTCCCACCCTCACACTAGTCTGCTCTTCTGGAGGGCATGACTTGGGGAGCTGCTGCCTGCGCTCACACTCCGGTCTCCCTCCCTTTCTCCTTCCTCTCTGCCTACCTGGAGCCAACATGGAGCCTCTAATCTCTGCCAGGCGTCCTCACCGCCCCCTTTTCTCTTTGCAGGCCCTTCTTTTGCAGGAAGCCCCCGAGCCCTCACCCCCACCCCACAGCGCCCTCTCCTCTCTCCCAGCTCCACCCACCCCACCCCCACCAGGCTCCCAGGGGAGCCTCTCCCTGGCCCTGCCAGGCGCCCACTGTGCACCTCCTTTGGTGTGGTTGGGGATTCTTTCCCAGTGTGACCAAGGGGGGCATCTAGAGGAGCTGCCCAAGGGGAATGGGCTTCTGTGTTGGGCTTCAGAGGCTGAGGAGGAGTTTTCCTGGAAAAGGCACAGCAGCAGCAGGGGCCTGGAGGCCTGTAGGGAGAATGGCCGCTGTGCGGGGCGGGCCTCCACCCTGATGGCCTCACTGCTCCAGCCTCTGTTCTTTCTTCCCCAAAGTGCCAAGTTTCTTTCTCTCGTGACACAGGGGTTCCTGCAGCCCTAGAATCTATCTGTTATTTCTGCAGATGGAGGAGACGGTCCGTCTCCCAAGCCTCTCCTGCTGTAGGTGGGGGCCTGAGCTTTCTGAGGTTCCCTGTAGCTCCCCGGCACCCAGGGCTGGAGTGGTGAGGCTGGCAGGATGCGTCCGCAGTTGTGGTGGTGACAGGGAGGCCCTCCAGGCGTGGACCTCATGGTGGGCTGGGTGCCGCGGACACATGGGGCAGAGACCTGCAGGGAAGGCCCTGTCCCTCGGCCTACGGGAGGGGAAAAGAATAAATATGGAAACAAGGACAGATGGTGACGAGGGCATGGCAGAAACAGCAGAGCCTCAGGGCTGACATTCGAGGGGTGATCAGGGAGGCCTCCCACAGGTGATGTGGGTGCTGAGAACGGATGATGAGGGCCCAGAGCCCCAGCCCCACCTCCAGCACAGCCCAAGCCCAGCTGCTGCACAGTAGCCACTCACGCCTGAGGCTGGGATGGAGGCGGCGGGGAGGAGGGAGCTACTGATTCCAGGGCCCTGGGGCTTCCGGGGCTAGGCCAGCTGCGGGTGGGGCCTCTTTTCTCCCAGTGCAGCAGGCCCAGCTGGGGCCCACCTCAAAGTCCCCCCAGCAGGGGAATTGGTGAGACGTGAGACCGCTAGGGGCTGCAGCTGCAAGAGAGGCCTGGAGCACCGGGGGCGTGCAACACTGGGGCATGCTGAGCCCCACCTGTTTGGGCAGGACAGTTGTGGGGAGCCTGGCGTGGGGCTCCGGCCCAGTGGAGCATCTGGCTCCTGGGGAGAGGCTGCCTCGCAGGGCCTGATGTGACTCCCAAACCCCACAGCCCCTGGGGACTACAGAGGGGGAGGGGGGACAGCTCTTGCCAGCCTCGCTGGAAACCCCACAGCCCCCCACTTCCTCTAGGCACTGCCAAGCTTCTGAAGGCCCAGCCAGCCCTGCCTCCCGCTGGCTCCCTGGAGCTGCTCCTCCCGTTCCCTTTTTGGTGGAGTTTCCTGTGCCCTTGCCAAGGGGGTCCTGGGAAGCCCCCTCACACCTGCTGCAGCTGTGCCCGGCCCGCTCAGCACCCCTCCAGGCACTCTGTCCGCCTGCCCTGGAACCCTAGTGGAGACCCAGCTCCCAGGGCCCTGGAGACCACCTCCCCAAGGCCCAGGCAGTGCCTTCTTGTGTCCAGACACAGCAGGTGCCCAGTGGCTGTGGCATCAGATAGGGATCCCTGCCCTGGGCACACATGCCAGGACCCTGGGAGGGAAATCAGAAGTATCCAGAGCTCTGGAAGTGAAGCCAGAAGGGTGGGGAGATAGAACATGCCAGAGAAGGTTGGGGACCAGAGAGCTGGCTGCCAGGAGCGCCTGTGTCACGTGGGTGCGTGGGGGCGAGGCTGGCATAGGCTCAGCCCAAGGACTGACCCTGGAGCCTCCCAGGCAGGGCTGGCCTCAGAGGCCCGTGATCTTGACCCCAGGTGGCCCCATGCCGGCGTCATGCTCTGCTTTCTGGGCAGGCTGCTTTAGGTGAGGTCCCCAGCCCTGGAAGGGTCCCAGCAGCGCTGTGCAGGGAAGAGGACAGGGAGGTGGTGGGGGCGTCTTGCTTGGACCCAGCAGGGTGAGGGTGGGTGAGACGCCCTGGGTGGCCTCAGCAGGTGGAAGGCAGGAACCTCCGTGCATGGACCGAGTGCCTGGGCGCGGGTCCCGTGTGGAACCCTCCAGACGCCCCGGGAGTGTTAGCCACCAGGCCCCTATGACAAATCACTGCAAGCTTGGGGCCCTCAACCACACCAATTCCGCAGGGTACAGTTCTCGGGATCAGAAGTTCTAAGTGAACCTTAAGGGACTAAAGTCAAAGCTGCTGTCTTGGGAGGCCTGGGGGAGGAGTCTTCCTGCTCCTGCAGCCTCTGGGGGCGCCGGCCATTCCTGGGCTTGAGGCTGCATTGTTCCTGTCCCTGCCTGTGTCTTCCATGGGGCCTTTTCTTCCTCTGTCTGTGTCAAATCTCCCTCTGCCTATCTCTTGTAAGGACTCCTGTGGTCGCATGTAGGGCCCCCCTGGATAATTTGGGGTCATCTCTCCGTCTCAAAGTCCTTAACCATCTCTGCAAAGTCCTTTTTGCCACCTAAGGTGACATACTGAAAGGTCCTAGGATTAGGATGTGGACATCTTGGGGAGCTGTTATTCTGTCTGCCACGGAGGCAGTATTACTATTGCCACCCATTTTACAGATGAGAATTAGGAGGCCCCAGACAGGCCACGGCACTTGCTCAGGTGCCTCCCCCTCCAGCGGAGAGTGTTGGGTTTGGGATCTGAGCCCAGGACATCCTGAAACCAAAGCTCCTCAACCCCATCAGACCAGGGCAGAGTTGATGAGGCCACGAGACCTCTGCTGGGGACCCAGAGGGGAAACTGAGGCTCAGGGAAGGCAGGTAACCTGTCTAAGGTTGTCAGCTTGCCAGGGTCAGTGCGAGTGTGGGAGCCCAGGCCTCGAGCTCACTCCCCAGCTGTGTGAAATGGTTACTCCTGTCTTCCCCCACGGTGCCTTCTCAAGGTGAAATCCTGCCTCACACAGTCCCCGCCCCCATCCCAAGCCTATTTTTAGGGCCGGGCTGCAGATACAAGAAGGTGGCAGGGGTCGTTTGCGACAGGAGTTTACTGAGGGCTCCTGTCTCCTGTGAGTGCTGTTCAGATGGAGATTTAAAATGGTCAGACCTCAACCTGGGCCCTGGGACAGGACACATAGCACCCCTGACGGAGGCCCTGGGAAGTCTGCAGAGCCTCAGATACCGGCCTCCTGGGTGCAGGGATGTTGGGGGCGCTGGTGGGTTGCAGTTGGAATGAACAGGTTGACATGAGCATCACAGATAGGAAAACTGAGGACACACCAGGTCTCTAGCAGGAGGGCCCTGCCCCAGGACGCTGGCGCTGGCCTTGGGTGCAGATCGAGCGCCAGGATGGGGACTGGCACTCAATTCTTCTCCTTTGAGGCTCGGGGAGATGTCAGTTGGCTTGAAAAACAGCCAGACTAAATATAGCTGTGAAACTTCCCGGAACACATTATTCCAAGTGTCCGATAATTAATGCTCAACAACACACAGTCTTCCAGAAGCTGAATCCACTCTGAATGTCCCGTGGGGTGGGCGGGGGTCGTTATTGGGAGGAGGCACGTGGGGGCCCTGATGGACACTCAGAGCAGACAGATGGACGTGGCGAGCATGTCCTCAGCCCCCTGTAGTGCCAAGACTGGCTGAGGTTGGCACCCTCCTGTTGGATCAGGCCGTCCTCAGGAGGCTGTGGGTAGATGGGAGCCCAGGCCCCGGGGAAGCCATGGCCTCTTTCTGCTGCTTCCTGCAGGAAGCTCTCCTTGCCTGCCCTGGCCCCGAAGGCCCCTCACCCCACCCGGTCTGTCTGGTGAAGGCTCCTTCCCATCCTCCCCAGCGGACTAGCCCACCAAGGCCAGGCCTCGTCCACCTTCCTCACTGCCTGCCGCAGAGGGATGTTCGCTGAGCATGTGTGGGTGACAGATGGAGGCTTCTGGAGGGAGGAGTACAGAGGTCCCCTTGGCTCTGGCCCCTGTGGCCTCCCTGCTCCTCCCAGCCCCGCCCCAGGCTCCCAGCAGCTCCCGTGGAGCTGGTGGTCCCTGGACTCACCCTGGACTCACCTGGCACCCAGGAAGGTGATCACTCCAAAGGCTCCCAGAAGGCCATTTACCTTCCCCAGGCTGTTTTCTCACAGGTGGGGGCGAGGCTGCCCACAGCTCAGCTCGGTTTGCAGAGGAGAAAGAAACAGCCCCAGCCCCTGGCTGCTGGCGTCTCCCGGCTGCTCCTGAGTCTGGCCCTTTGAGCCTTGCGCCCCCTTCTCTTCCCACCCACTCCCTCTTGTAGGGAGGGCTGGGTGACCCTTGTGTCTCCACCTGGCCTGTCCCATGGGTCGCAGTGGCGATTTCCATTCAGGGGGCTGGGTGTGTGGACACAGGTGGGGTCCAGCGCAGGGCCAGTGGCCCCAGCACATCGGCAGGGCTTTCCTGGCTTTCTGGGAGCTGGCCTGCCTCTGTCACCTGGGCTCTCGAGCGGTCCCTGGATGGTGGCCTCGCGGAGGTGCAGGGGGGTCAGGGAGGCTGCCTGGGGAGTGGAGGACTGGGCTTGCGGGGCTTCCGCTGAGTGGCCTATTTCTACCCCCGCAGGGCCAGACCCGGGGAGACCCTGGTCCGCCCTCGCTGTCTGAGCAGCCAAGTGCAGGGCCTGTGCGTCCTCCACCTAAGCCCCTTTCCCGGGCCGCGGACCCTGCTGGGTGGTTGGGAGGGATGGGGGATGCGGGGTGGGGGTGGGGGTTCCGGCAGGCGACGCGCGACCCTCCTGGATGGGTTGGGGGGTTGCGGGGTGAGGGCTGACAGGCGATGCGCGCCCCCTGGTGGCCTTGCAGGGCACTTCTCTGGGACCTGGGTCTGCGAGGGTCTCCAGGAGGTGCCGGGCGTTCGGGACCCAGCCAGCACCTGGGCTTTAGGCCCTCTGACCCAGTGTGACTCCAGCTCGTTGCAAACAGACTGAATCTCCTCTCCCAGGGCCACCAGCATCTGAGCGTGTACAGAGCATGGATGGGCCCCGAAACTCTCATTTCTTGTTGTTGGCATGGGTGGGTGTTGGCGTGGGTGGGTGTCGGGCTGGGGTGGGTGTTGGCGTGGGGCCGTGTTGGTGTGGATCCGTATTGGTGTGTGTGGGTGTTGGGGTGGTGGGTGCTGGGGTAGGTCTGTGTTGGTGATGGGTGGGTGTTGGGGTGGGTGGGTGTTGGGGTGGGTGTTGGTGTGGGTAAGTGTTGAGGTGGGTGGGTGTTGGGGTGGGTGGGTGTTGGGGTGAGTGGCTATTGGGGTGGATGACTGTTGGGGTGGGTGAGTGTTGGGGTGGGTGAGTGTTGGGACGGGTCAGTATTGGGATAGCTTCTGGAGGGTGGGGGCAACCGGGACCTGCCTTGGCTGACCCCTCCCTGGACCCCGACAGGCTGAGAGAGGTGGGCTTGGCAGGCAGCAGGCAGCAGAGGAGAGCAGTCCGGGAAGTGAGGCTGGGGAGACAGGGAAGGAGAGAGACGGCTGCACTGTCATTACCAGTCAGTCACCAAGAGTTTCCAGGGAGGGAAGGCATCTCTTTATGGCAGCAAAGGTGCCAGGAAGGTGGGCTGGGGTTTTCCAGCAGCTGAGAGCTGCCCTGGGGAAGAGCAGGGCGGGAGCGAGGGGGGTCCTTGGTCTCGACATGGGGCAGGGACCCCCTATGTGGGAGCAATGGGCACATCCCAGTCCCCTCCGTCCTCTGCCTTGTCAAGCAGGAAGCCTTCTTGGTGCCGTGGGTCCCTAATGCTTTTCTAAACCCAGCTCAGGTCCTGGGGACCAAGGAGCCACAGGCTGGGATGGGCGAGCTTCTGTGGGAAGTTCCTGGTTTATTTCTGTGGTCCCTGTGCAGGTCGAGAGCGACGCTGCTTTGCCTGTTGTGGCCACCATGGTGGGTTCCTTTAGAAAGAGATTTATTTAAGGACGTTAAAGAAACTGAGCGGCAGCTGCCTCTGAGAACCTGGCGTCGGGAGGTCTTGTCTTCCTGGGGTTGCACCTGTTCAAACAGAGACAGAGAAGAAACAGGAAGAACTGATCGTGCACAATAGATTACCCCAAGTTAAAGGTACGAGGATCTAGAGGAGCGTTCCGTGAGCCCCTTACGGCGTGTTCAGCTCCGTCCTGCATCACTGAGCCAGGCCAGGAACCAAATCGGGATGTGGGCCGACGCTTCACCTGGACAGTTGTCCCCTTGGCGTAGAAGACACCAGCGCACCCTCCACTTCGGCCAGACGCCGTGGCCAGCTCAGAGCCCCAGCAGCTCCACTCACAAGGTGCTTGGGAAAATAAACTTAAGCGTCTCCATTCATAACTCAGCATCATGATTGCGCGTCTGTGGGAGAAGCCTTATTCCTGCAACGGCTGTGTGTGTGTGATGGGCCGGAGCCCGGAGGAGTCAGGAGCTCGGACTCAAGTGAAGCTCAGAGTGAACAAGGAGGGTCACAGCCGCACCGACCGCCCCACCCCCAGGCGGTCATAATCCAGAGCGTGGGCCCAGGGCTGCCCCTGCCCGTCGGTCCCCAGAGAAAATGCCCGGTGTGTGCGGCACTTCACCACCAGGGGGAGCCCGAGGCCGCGTCCAACGTGGGTGTGCGGGAGGGCGGGGGAGGGTGTGAGCCAGCGTGTCTGTGTCCATGCGTGTGAGGGTGTGTGCAGGCGTGTCTTACTGTAGACGTGCAGGTGTGAGGGTGTCTGTGGTGTCTGTGAGTGTGTCACATGCACAGACACTGTGCATGTGAGGGTGTGGCCATGCGTGTGAGGGCGTGTGCAGGGGTGTATATGTATGAGTGTGAGGGTGTATTTGTGTCTGACTGTATATGTGTGAGTGAGGGGGTGAGCCGGCGTGTCTGTGTGTCCACGCGTGTGAAGGTGTGTGCAGGCGTGTCTTACTGTATATGTGTGGGTGTGAGGGTGTCTCTGTGAGCATGTGTCCACACGTATGTCCATACGTGTGAGGGTGTGTGCAGGCGTTGCCTCCTGCACTAGTGTGGGTGAGCGTGTGTCTGCGTGTACTGCTAGTGTGGGTGTTTGTGTGT
>NC_045453.1:35267095-35270351 GCF_002776525.5 Piliocolobus tephrosceles
GGGTGAGCGTGTGTCTGCGTGTACTGCTAGTGTGGGTGTTTGTGTGTGCAGGTGAGCATGTGTCTGCGTGTACTACCATGGATTGGGAGCCGTGGATGCCACGCAAGCCCAGAAGCCCCAGCTCTCCGAGCAGCTGATCTGTGACGGCGGCATCTCAGGCGGCTTGACTGTAGTGGGGACCCCCCAGCAGGCTCCAGGACCGGGGTCTTCTCTTTGGCTCCAGGTGACCCCAGCAGACGGGCCCTGCACCTGGCCCTGTGTTGACACCTCCAGAGGGTTTGTGAGCAGAGATGGGGGCACCTGTGAGGTCAAGGGTGGTCTGTGTGTGGCAGCGGGACCTTGGCCCATGGACAGCTTGTGGCTCTGAGGATGGCTGTGAGTACTTGGCAATGACACTGTCAGTTAAGCCTGTGCCCTGCAGGGCTGAGATCTCCCCGCGTGTGGCGTGGACCCCTCACCACCCCGAGTATGGATCCTGAGACGGTCTGGCTCTGTGTCCCCACCCAAACCTCGTCTTGCGTTGTAATCTGAATGGAATCCCCATGTGTTGGTTGGCAGGGGGACCTCGTGGGAGGTGATTCGATCATGGGGGCGGCTCCCCCACGCTGCTGTCATGACAGTGAATGAGTCTCACGTGATCTGACGGTCTCATAAGGGCTGTTCCCCCTTTTGCTCTGTGCTCATTCTTCCTCCTGTCACCCTGTGAAGACGTGCCTTCCATCATGATTGTAAGTTTCCTGGGGCTTTCCCAGCCAGGTGAAACTGTGAGTCAACCAAACCTCTTTTCTTTATAAATTACCCAGTCGAGTATTTCTTCATAGCAGCGTGAGAGCGGACTCATAAAGATCCATTTCACAGATGCACCGAGACTCAGACCCTAAGGTGGGGCTAGGTGGCCACAGGCTGCTCAGGGATCTCGAGTGAGTGTAGTGGGCTAGGCTGCCCACGGTTCTGCTGCCCATTCCATCCCCCGCCTGGGTGTAGGTCTTGGTGTGTGGGGTGGGATTAAGGAAGGGGCGGCCCAGCCAGGAGGCTCCCAGCAGGGTCGTCTCTCGGGAGCTAGGTCATGGCAGGTGGGGACGTGAGGGTCGGGGGAAGGGCCCAGCTCCCTGACAGCTCCTGGGGCTCTGTGGCAGGGAGAGCAGGTCTGCTGGGGGCAGCTCATGCTTCTGGGACACAGCCTTGCCCTGACCCATGGGCTCAGCCCAGGGCCGGGTGGGGCTCCCACAGAGCGGTGGGCCTTGGGCCTCAGCTCTTCCCAGGTGGAAGCCCCTGGAGCAGATGGGACGGGCTGCAAGCTCCCATGCACTGGCTCCCCACGTCCCTGCTCCTCCTCTTCCTGGTCGCCCCTGCCAGCCCCCTCCTCTGGTGCTTGACCTTGCCCTGCTCCCCACCTCCTGGCCTGTGAGCAGCCTTGGCCCAGAGCTGCCCTTTCTGATCATGTCGGGACCCCAGGCGTCTGCCCCTCGGCTGGCCTTTGCCAGCAGCTGCTCAACCTGCGAGGAGTGCAGGCAGCCGCTGGCCCCGCTCCTTGGATTTGATCGTGGGGAGGGGGAAGCAAACCGCCCCCGAGAAGGGCTACCCCACAGACACTGCAGAAGTGCCTGGGCCCCAGGACAGACCCTCTGTTGGGTACAAGGGACGAGGACGGCTGTCCCCACGTGTCTCCTGGAGAACCTTCGGTGGGAATCCTTTTAAGGGAAAATATTCAAAACTACTAAGCTCTCCAAGCTGTGGAGGGCAATTCTCAGACTCCCCACCCAGCGCTGCCACAATCCTGTAGCTGGGGTGGATGGGGTGCCCTGGCTGCCTCCCCTAGCCCCTGACAAGCCGGTCATCTGGCCTTGGCAGGTGACCCCTCCTCAGCAGTGTAGGAAGCCTGCATTCTTGACACCGCCAAGGTGAATTTGCACCTAGAGGTCCCTCAGGACTTCGTTAATGAGCGTACTCCCGCCTCAGGACTCTGCATATCCTCCTCCTTGTGATGCCCCGACCCCAATGTCCTGGTTCTCCTCATCTCCTCCCTCAGCTCTGTGCTCCAACACCACCTTATCAGAGACCCCCCAAGCTGTGGATGGGGGCTGTGACCTTAGAGCCCCAAGTGGGCAGCATGCCCTTATCAGCAGGCCCCTGGCTTCCCCAGCCTCTGACCCCTCTGATACCAAAGGCGTCAGGCGGGAGACACAGACAGCAGGAGCCAGGACAGAGTGGGGAGGGGAAGGGGAGGCTGGTGGGGGCTGCGTCTCGTCTGCTCGCTCCTGGCCCAGGCTTACCAGTGGTGGCCTGACTGACAGGCTGGATCTGGCAGCTGGGGGGGCTGAGCATCCTCTCTGGGGAGGCGGAGAGGCCCTGTGGGAAAGGGTGAGTGGAATGTGAAGTGCCGTGGCCATCTCCCTCCCTCTTGGGCAGACAAAGCATGCACCGACCACGCAGGCTCCAGAGCAAGCTCTTAGATGCCAGGATGGGGCTGGCAGCACCAAGGTGGGCACAAGCACGAGGGGCTGTTCGCCTCTGAAAGTCCAGGGAAGGACTCCTTGTTTCCCAGGCAGGTTTGTGTCATGGGGATGCTCCCCATATGACACTCACTGCTGGCATCATGTGAAAGGGAGGGGGCACCTGCACTTTGCTTTGTCAGTCTCTGTCTTATTCCTGTCCTTAAGGCATCCTGACCTGCTCATTTGTTCACCCTCCCCTCAGCCAGCCCACTTGCCTGCCTGGAGGGTTTGAGGTATTCTCTAGGCTCACGGGGAGAGCTCCTTCTGGCTAGTCTTAGATCATGGGAGCTGACAGGACCCCAAAGTGAGCCAGCCCAGTCCCCTCATTTAGCAGATGGGGAAATAGGTAGGAGGAAAAGCATCTGCCCCTGGTCCCTCACAGCCTTTTCCTAACATCATGGTTATCACCACCACCATCATCATCACCATGATCATCACCATCATCCCCATCACCACCACCACCATCAGCACCATCACCACCATCATCACCACCACCATCATCACCATCATCATCCCCATCACCACCACCATCTCCATCACCATCACCATCATCATCCCCATCATCACCACCACCATCATCACCATCACCACCATCGTCACCACCACCATCTCCATCACCATCACCATCACCATCATCACCACCACCACCATCATCCCCATCACCACCACCATCTCCATCACCATCACCATCATCCCCATCATCACCACCACCATCATCATCACCACCACCATCTCCATCACCATCACCATCATCACCACCA
>NC_045453.1:35270361-35274498 GCF_002776525.5 Piliocolobus tephrosceles
ATCACCACCACCATCTCCATCACCATCACCATCATCACCACCACCATTATCACCACTATCACCAACACCATCATCATCACCACCACCATCAGCACCATCACCACCATCACCACCACCACTATCTCCATCACCATCACCATCATCACCATAATCATCACCATCATCCCCATCACCACCACCACCATCATCCCCATCATCACCACGACTGTGACCATCACCATCACCACTATCATCATCATCATCGCTATCATCACTGCCACCGCCATCACTGCTATTACCATCATCTCTATCACCAACACTATTATCACTATCACAATCACTATCATAACCATCACCATCATCATCACCATCATTATTTGCACTATCATCATCACCACCATCTTCACCATCACCATCACCGCATCATTACCAATACCATTTTCACTATCATCATCATCATCGTCATCACCATCTCCACCATCATCACCACCATCACCATTTTCACCGTCATCATCATCACCATCTTCATCATCACCATCACCGCCATCATCACAACCATCATCATCATTATCTTAGCACCCACCCTCACCATGGGAAAGTGCTGTGGCCCCTTTTCTGTCCCTGTGGGCTCTGGCCCTTTGCCTTTTGAATAGCAGAAGGTCAGAACAGAGCCTGGGGATTAATTCCAGAAAAAACAAAACAAAACCCTCCTCTTTACACTTTAGTTTCTGGTTCTCTCCAAAACTACCTGCCTGTGCCTTTAGAGCAGACCTCCCATTCTTCACCTTCCTGAGGTATGTTTGAACTCCATGAGACACCCTCCTACAATTTCAGTTCACCTGCTGGATGATGGCTCCGTGGGCTGGCGGCTTTCTCACTCAGCAGTCACTGCCATTCACTGTTCCTTGGTGACAGGTGGGGGCTTGGGCCCCTCCTCTCTGCATCCTCCGCCATCACCCTCCAAGGGCTATGAGGGATCTTGGACTTGGGCCTGGCCCCATCTTGGGTGGGACTTGGTGGGTGCTCTGTTCTAAGCCAGCTGCAGGTGCACCTACTATGGCCAGTCACAGGCCAAGGGCTAAGGAGACAGGTCCCACCCTTGAGGGTTCATGGTCCAGTGGGGTCATGGCATTGGCCCAATGACCCCAAAGGTGGTGAAGCTGGGGAAGCTGGGACTGCCTCCAGAGCTCAAGGACCACAGCAGGTGCCCAGGGATTTGAGGTGGGCCCTTGTGGTTTCAAACTCAGCAGCGTTCTTGTGTGGGGAACGTCACAGACCTGCTCAATGCCCCCAAGGGCCGGGCTAGGAACCCGCTGGAGAGTGGTGAGAGGGTGACTGTATGCCAGGGAGAGGGTGAGCCCCACCCCGCGGAGCAGGCAAGTAACTGGAAGGCTGCCCTCAGGCAGGTGGGCGCTCGGCCTGAGTGTCTCCTGCTCCTCTTCAAGGAGCTTGTGGGGCCCCCAGAGCACAGGGTGAACTCAGGCCCCTGCTGTGCTCTGTGGATGCTCGGCCACACAGCACGCTGTGCTGGCTGCAGCTCCGCACGGGCCCTGCTAGGCTGCACGAGAACCTCTTGACGCAGCGATTCCCAGGCCAAACCTGGCCACGTTTGTGTCTGCGACTCCACACAGATGGGCCACGACCGCTGTCGTCGGCAAACTCTGAGGGCAAGGAGCTGCCACCCGAGTGTCACCTCCATAGCTGTGCTTCTCTTACCACACCCAGAAGAGTGCATTTGCTGTGAGCAGGGGCTGGCCACTCATGCTCCTAGGCAGGACAGCTGTGGACTGGTCCCTGTGTCCCCAACACGCCCTGGACATGAGGTTTGGCTCATCTCAAGGTCAGACCTGGGTCACAGGGCCTGGCTGTCCGACACGAGGCTGCCAGCTCCTACTTGCCCCTCCACCTTGACCTGCCCAGTGGGGCCCCTGGGCAGGGAGACCCCAGCCCTAGGCTGACTCTGACAGCACCCCTTAATGTTGGGGCTGCTGGGCAGGGAGACCCCGGCCCCAGGCTGACTCTGACAGCTCCCCCCAAAGTTGGGGCTGCTGGGCAGGGAGACCCCAGCCCCAGGCTGACTCTGACAGCTCCCTGCAATATGCCCGTGTCGTGCGGATTTGGCCTCAGGTCAGCTCTCATCAGGGACTCTGTCTTCAGAGAACGCAGCCCACACAGTGGCTGATCCCAAGGGCCTCAGAGACTCTCTAGATAGTACTGAATGAGGGGGCCGGTGGCCCAGGGTCTGTGGGGAGACTCCCTGACCCCAAGAGACTCCCAGTGTGTGGTGTTGTCTGCCCAGCCAGCCTCCCCTACTGCCCAGGTACAGAGCTGGGCTCCAGCCCGGCCAGCAGCAGTGCTCTAGGGCCCCAGAGGCCACTGGGCCTTGTGCCTGCCCAGGCTCAGACTCTGTGGTTCAGCCAGGAGGAGCAGCCACCTGGGAGCCTTGGGCCGAGGAATAGGTGGGACAGGCCGGGATGGTAGGTAGACGTGAAATTCCATGGCAAACACTACAGGAAGGAATACATCAGGGTAATTACATGGTTCTTCTTCCTCCTACCCCATCAATACATTTTTTTTTCTTTTAAAAAAAGAAATGTAGTTTCTCTGAAAATTTATCCATGGTGATTTTTAAAAGTTGGCAGAGGCGTCGTCCTGGCTGCGAATGAGGGCTTCTGGAACAAGCAGGCCCATGAGTCTCTGAGGCTTCCCCGGCAGATTCCCTCCCAAGCTGGAGGTGGGGGGCGGGGGGGACGCAGTGCCCTTTGTGATGGCTGGGGAGATGGGGGGGCCTGAGATGCCCTCATGTTCCTTCCCTCTGTCTTCTGTCCCACTCCCTCCTCTCCTGGCTTGGTCACCTGCCTGCTGGGTGACTTCAGGGAGTCCCCAGCCCTCCCCAGAACTCAGTTTCCCCATCTGTTCAGTGAGAGCTGGGTTAGTGCAGAGGCCACCAACCCAGGACAGGCCCACATGTCCCAGAGGTGACTGGCCAGGAGTGTCGGATGGTGGGGATGGCGGCAGTGGGGGCTCCGCTGGGGGGGCAGGTCTCCCCGGGAAAGTGCAGCCACCCAGAGCAGAGGACCCTCGTCCTGGCCCCATGTGGCTGGTCTTTCAACCTTCCAAGAGGAGCCAGACCCAGGTCTTCAGGCTCAGTCTCCTGATTTTAAAGTTGGCAACTAATTACAATAATTTTAAAACCCTGTGCACACTACACAAAGCATTTGAGAGGATGGGATTTGGCAGGTCATTATTTTAACTAACGTCTTCCATTAGTGTGATGCGTTCGTTATGATTAAAGAATCGCTTTTGACACATTTTGATTTTAAAAGCCCATGGAGCCAGCTGCCCCCTCCTCCCTCTTGTGCTGGACCAAGAGCTGGGCCTTTGCTGCTGGCTGAGTGAGTCCCTGGGCCAGGGAGATCCCCGTGATGCGGCTGCCCCAAGCTGCTTGCCCCTTTGCCCCTCTGGCCCATTGGCCTTCGGGCAAAGCCCCATCATGGCCTCCCCCAGCATGGCCTCCCCCAGCATGGCCTCCCCCAGCATGGCCTCCCCCAGCACGGCCTCCCCCAGCATGGCCTCCCCCAGCACGGCCTCCCCCAGCACGGCCTCCCCCAGCATGGCCTCCCAGGTGGCCTTAGCCTGATGGCGGCAGCAGGAAGGAGAGGGGCAGAACTTCTGCTGAGAGCAGGAGCTGCCACCACGCCCGGGGATCCGGGGCACCGAGGGGCCATGGCGTCCACCTCTTGCATGATGGGACAGCCGGCCTCCGGGGCCACAAACAGCCAGGGGAGAGTACGGAGTAGGGGTGGGAGGCTTCCAGGACCCCGGCCTTGCCTTCAGCCTGTGGGGCATGGGGGCTGCTGAGTGGGGCCCTACCTCAGTGAGTGAGGGGTTTCTGGGCACAGGCTGGGCACACAACCTGGCAGGGCCAGTCCTTGAGTGACGACTCTGGCCACCGTCCCTGCGATGAATGACGGGGACGCTCAGCACCCCCTGTCTGTGACGCGGTGTGGCCAGAGGGCCTTCGGCTCCCTAGCCTTGTTCCTGCCTTCAGTTAGCTCAGAACCGGGAAGACAGCGGCCAGCAACAGCTTTGCAGCAGGGCCCCGACTCACCACCGCCCGCGTTCCCACACCACCGCGAATGCAGCAGGGCCCCGACT
>NC_045453.1:35274508-35340958 GCF_002776525.5 Piliocolobus tephrosceles
CACCGCCCGCGTTCCCACACCACCGCGAATGCAGCAGGGCCCCGACTCAACACCGCCCGCGTTCCCACACCACCGCGAATTGTTCCTGGACCGAACCACGAGGGAAGTGTGTTTGGTTCCAGGAGGCGTCCAGGGAGCTGGTCACAGGGCTGCTCCCTGACCCAGGGGCCCCAGCGGAGCCCAGTGGGGTGGGACACTTTCTAGCCACCTCTCCCTGCCACAAGGTCAGTTGCTGGCAGATGCTGGAGGAGCCTGTCTGACCGTGTCGTGGCCCTGCCTGGGGTGCCCTGGCCCTGCAGGAGGAGGAGGGAGTCGAGGGCCAGCATCTGCTTCTGAAGGCAGGGGAACCCCTGGAGCAGGGCCGCCCCATCAGCGGGGAGGATTGGACCTGCGGGTGGGGGAAGAACGGGCCCCAGCAGGAGAGAGGGCTCCGTGTGCATCTGCTGGCCTGGGGGCAGCACCCACTGGACATTTCATGACGGGTTGCTGTGTGATGGGGTGCGGGCATGTCATCCAGCTGTCACCTGGCAGGACCCTTCCTGACCCTGCCCCATGGGGCAAACCCCCTGGAGCTGAGGGCCTCAGGCCAACCATGTACCTGGAGTCCAGTATGCTCAGGACATGCAGGGACCCAGCCAGACCAGCTGGTGGCCCTAAGGCAGGGCGCGGGGTGGGAGACAAGGCAGCAAGCTCACGCAGAGCCGAGGTGGGGAGAAAGCACCCCAGGCTTCTCAAAGTGAGTTCCTCCCAGCACTACTGTCCAGAGCTGATCCAAGACAGAGGTGAGGGGTGGCACTACCCAGCCTGGGGCTGGCAAGGTGCATGGCATAGGCAAAGCTCGTCTGAGCTGAGAGCCACCTGCCTGTGTCCTGTGCCAGCACTTCCGGAGTCCTGTCACTGCCCCGGACCATGGCCAACCCTACCCATCACCTTTTGGAAAGGCAGCTCCATCTGTCTGTTCCGCACCCCGGAGCCTGTGGGGCGACCCATAGGTGGCACTTCGTTCCATCCAAGGTGGTGCTGCTCTTCACCTTGTGTTTACAGCCTTGTTGGCTGTGATCGACAGCTTGATTTTGTCCTCAGAAACCCATCGCTTCTACCCCACCACCCCTTCACCCTCCACCCTTCACTCCGCACCTCTCCACCCCTCCCCCCCACCCCTCCACCATCCACCCCTCCACCATGCACCCATCCACCCCTCCATCCTCCATCCTTTCTCCCTCCCATCCTCCACCCCTCCACTCCCCACCCCTCCACCCCTCCATCTTCCACCCATCCATCATCCACTCCTCCACCCCTCCATCCTCCACTGCTCCACCCGTCCACCCTCCACACTCCATCCCTTCACCCTTCCATCTCATCACCTTCCATCCTTCCATTCTCCACCCCTACACACCTCTAACCTCCACCCCTCCATCCTCCACCTCTCCATCCCTCCAACCTCCACCCCTCCATCCTCCACCTCTTCACTCTCCACCCCTCCACACTCCATCCCTTCACCCCTCCATCCCACCACCCTCCACTCCTCCATGCTCCACCCCTCCACCCCTCCATCCTCCATCCCATCACCCTCCCATCTTCCACCCCTCCACCCCTCCATCCTCCATCCCTCCACCCTCCAACCCTCCACTCTCCACCCCTCCACCCTCCAACCCTCCACTCTCCACCCCTCCACCCTCCACCCTTCCACCCCTCCACCCTCCATCTTCCACCCCTGCACCCCTCCACCCCTCCATCCTCCATCCTCCGTCCCTCCACCCCTTCACGCTTCCATCCTCCATCCCTTCACCCTCCATCCCTCCATCCTCCATCCCTTCACCCTCCATCCCTCCATCCTCCACCCCTCCACCCCTCCATCCTCCAGCCCCCGCCACCCCTCCACCCTCCACCCCTCCACCCTCCACCGCTCCACACCTCCACCCCTCTCCACACCTCCACCCCTCTCCACACCTCCACGTTCCACCCCTCCACCCTCCACCCCTCTATCCCTCCACCCTCCATTCCTCCATCCCTCCACTCCTCCATCCCTCCATCCTCCATGTCTCCATCCCTCCACCCTTCCATCCTCTACCCCTCCATTCCTCCATCCTTCTGCTGATTACTCCCAGAACTCAACACGTTCTCTAGGAATAGAGGAAGGTCCTCTCTAGGAAGAGAGGACCCTCTTGTGGGTCCTCTCACCTGCCCTGATGGTGAGGAAGGTCAGGTCCAGGTGGGGGTCTGGGCTGGGTGTGCCAGAGGGGCAGGGCAGAACCCTTAGCTCCTCCTGCTGCCCCAGGGCCTGAGTCGGGGCAGGGAGGCAGGGAAGAGGTCCATGGTACCCAAACAAAGCTGTCGCCCGTAAGCCTCTCTGTTTGCCTTCCCTGACGCCCTTTAGCCCTCCTGCCCTCCGGCTCCTAGGGGGGATGCAGCCTCTGTTCACACTAGTGTACCAGCATGCCTGTCTGTCCAGGGCCCTTTGATGCCACCAACACCTGACAAAGGCAGGCTGGCTGCAGCCGTGCCCTCATTTTAAAGATGAGGAAACTGAGGCTGAGATGGGTGAAGTAACCACAGCCTGACCCATAAAGGGCCAGGCCCACCTCCAGCAGTGGCCCTGCTGCTGCTGGTGAAGATGTCCTGGAAAGGTACAGCTTGAGAGGCTTGGCCTCGCAGATGGAATTTCCCATGTCAGGGAGCAAGTGTTTTCTGACCTTTTCAGGGACCCTGTAAATGACCTCTGGGCCCCCAGGCCAGCCCAGGCCAGCGGGCTACAGTCTGACTCAGCTTTCTGTGAGGGTCAGGCTGTCCTGGCTCTGCCACACCCCAGCCCATCCCCCACTTAACCAGGCACCTACCCCCTGCCAGGCGCTGAGGCTCCACCCTCCCACTGCAGCCTGCGGTGAGACCACCCTGGCCTCAGTGCAGGGGTGTCTGGGAGCCTCTGGGGTGGCTCTGCCCTAGGCTGTAATGCTCCCATGGCAGCCCCTCCTCCAGCCCGGCTCAGATCTCCACCCCACGCCTTGCACCTGTCCATTCCTGGTTTTAAATAGCCATGACGAGCTACCCAGCTCCTCCCTGCTCTACTGGGGCCAGCACAGACTTCCCAAAAATGCCGCCTCTTCCCACGGCCCATGAGCAGGCCAACCAGTCCTGGGTGCAGCAGGAAAATGGCCAGAGGGTGCTCAGCATGGCTGGAGAGCCGGGATGCTTGGGGCCAGGCCACACTGGCCTCTCGCTTGCCGCGACCTTGGAGAGGACAGAGAGGCAGGGCTTGGGGTGGCGGCTCTCATGGCAGTGGAGTGGCCTGTCTGTGAAGCCTGGGCAGTAGCCACTCCCGAGTCCCTGGTGCCATGGTCCCCCCAAAGGCCGTGGTGGTTAAGCCCTTTGCACATGGGCAGGTGGCAAGTGCGGCCGCAGAGCCCTGCGTTAGTGCCTGTGGTGGTCTCCCACTCGGCTCCGGGTCTGGGTGAGGGTGGAGGGTGTCCAGAGCTGAGCATGGAGCCCGGCCGAGGCCTGTCTCGGACGCATTCTCTGTGGCCCTCCCTGCGCCTGGGCAGAGCGAGCCGAGGCTGCTCTCCAGTGGCTGCACCTCAGTGCTCTGGCTCCGTGGCTATTTTTAACCTGAGTATGGTAAATGCATTTCTACAGGAAAACCACTCTCCTCGATCAATCCCTGCAGCTGCTCGGCGTGGATGGCGGGGCTCACACGCGGCCCGTCTGCTTCTGCTCCTGGCCAGGCCGCTGAGGGCTGTAACCGAAGCCCGTCAGCTGACCGGGAGGGATAAATCTGGCTCCTCTGACAACTGCGTCTCGCTGGTCTTCTCTGGGGACAGACACCCCTCCCCACCCACCCTCTGCTGCTCCTTAATATAACTCTGAAGTCATGCCTAGTGCCCAGAGGATGGCTTGGGAAGACAGCTTGGGCCTGGGTTCCCCGGTGACTGGGGACACAGGGTGGTGGTGGCTGCAGCAGGAGCGTTAAGCCCCCGGCTTTGTTCCCAGGGAGAGAGGGAGGCTTGTCTTGGGGCAGTGTCCTGGCACCACGGAGCTGGGGGTTAACTCAGAGCCATGATCCCCCTCAGGTCGCCTGCAAAGTACCCTGGGGCTGAACTCATGGGGGATTTTGGGAGAGCTGACTTTGGTCAGATCTTCAAAGGGATCCTTGAACTAAGAGGTAAAGAGGCCCCAGTCCGAGATGCCCGTCTGCGGGCTGCCCGCGACGCTGCAGGGAAGGTCCTGGTACCTGCTCAGAGGGTCTCCCCACCCTCCTGGTCTGCAGGCCCTGCCTGGAGCACTCTCTGCCACCGCTTCCTTCCCATTCCGCACGTCACCCTCAGCTGCACTTTGCACTCGCGCTGGTCTGTTGGCTTTTGCCGTTTGCTTCTCCCCGGAGGAGTTCCACCAGGGCGGAGACCCGCTTGTTCATGGATGTCACTCCAGTGCCCGGAGAAATGCTGTGTACAGCAGCTTAGCAAATATGTGCAGAATGTTCCAGAGGAAGGTGCAGGGCGGCGTATCAGTCAGGACAGGCCGGGCTACACTTCAGCAACAAATACACCCACCCCATGTCCACGTGGCCTCAGACAACAAAAGTTGATTTCTTTGCTCACTTTGAGTGTCCCAGAGCCATGGTGGCTGCCGTGGACAGGACAGGATGTGGCCTACCACGTGTCTGTTCGTGTGTCCTGCCTGTGTGTCTGCTTTCGTGTCCTGCCCACGTGTCCTGCTCGCGTGTCTGCTTGCGTGTCTGCCCGCGTGTCCTACCCGAGGTCTTCTGCACATCACGAGGCTCTTGACATTTCTCTTGTCAGACCAGGTCCACTCAGGGGAGGGAAGGGTGCCTGGGGCCCGCCGGGGAGAGGAGGCAGGGCTGGGTTCCCACCATCCACCTGCCTGCGAAGGGTCGGCCAGGCCTCAGCCACACTGAGTCAGTGGCTCAGACGGTCTCTGGTCCTTCCTGTGCCCTGGTGAGTGAAGCCTGTGCGGCCTAGTGTCCCTTGCCTCTTGGGGCTCCTGTGGAGGTGACGGCATCAAAGTGCACGACACCATCGTCATCATAGGGAATCTGGGGGAGCTGAATCCACGCCCAGGGGGTCTAGGAGAGGCTGGTGATGGCGAGGACCACTGGGGATGGGCCGTGAGACTCTAGGCGTGAGAGGGAGGCTCACCTTTTATGCCATTTGGTGCTGTTAGATGTTAAAAACACACAGGTGGATACACTGTCTTTGAAAGAAATAAAAATAAAACCAGTGACAACAATGATGGTGTCAGCAGCCACAGTGACGCGGCTCTGGAGGTCAAGGCTGGCAGCCCCGGCCGTTCCCAGCTTTGCTTTTGTCCAGCCCTGGCCCTGCTCTCTCTCCATTGTGGGGGCCGGTCAGTGCTGAGGAGACTGTGGGCCGCTCGGTGTTGAGACCCGCACAGGTGCTCCTGGTTCCTCCTGGCTGGAGGCCCCTTCCCTGGGAGAGGTGAGGGCAGAGTCGGGAGGGGCCGCCTGTACCGGAGGCCCCACGCCCTACCCAGGGCCCTGAACTCAGAGATGCTCAGGAGACAGGAAATGCACCAGGCAGGGCGGGTAGTCGCCGGACGCTGGGAGGCGAATGGCGTTGGGTCAGGGCCCTCACTCCTCCTGACCCCAGATACCAGGTCCATGTGAAACCAAAGCTGGTTTTTGTTATTGTCACCAGGCTCACAGAAGAGTGGAAATTGCATTTTTGGAAGTTAGGATGTGGCTTCTGCCCAGGGCCTGGCTGAGCTTCAAGAGGGGAGAGGGACCCTGAGGTCCTGGAGCTGGGGAGCCTCCTGGAGCCGGGGAGCCTGCTGTGTTGACTGTGAACACTGAGCTGCCGAGGGCGACAGTTTACATACATCACTGAGACTCTTGGTGGCCCCGTGGAATGGCCTAGGGTTCACAGATGCCCAGGTCGAGACGCAGATGGTACAGAAACTTATGCAGATGGGGGTCCACCCCCGTCAGAGACCCCTGGCCCCGGCCCTGGTCTGAACGTGACACGTTTATCCGAGGCTGTTCACCGGCTCTGCCCATCCACCCGGAAGCCTGCAGGTGGGCCTGGTTCACCCCAGGGGTGTGGGGGTGCTAGGGAAGGTGCTTCTGCCACGAGAGCCGTGGGGATGTGGTCACCTGGGCTGGGCAGGCTGGGCGTCAGTGCTGGACCTGGGCATCAACCTCGCTGCAACCTGTGACCTGGATGTCACCCACTCTGCGTCTCAGAGGCTCTGAGGGGTCCTTTGTCCACAGGCGACTACATGGAGGTGGCAGTGCTGGGGCTTGACTTGGGCTTTGGGGTCCTCAGGGGAGACGTGTGTTTCCACCCCATGGTCACGATTCCCTGGGTGCACTGGCAGGGCCAAGCCTTCCAGGAGGACCCACATTGACTGGGTCAGAGGTGCCTGGAGACGGGGAGGACCTTCCACATCCTTTCAGCTCCATGCAGAATGTGTGTCAGGGAGAGGAAGTGAGGTACTGAATCAGTGAAGCCGGGTGGAGAGGCGCAGAGCCCAGCATGCCCACAGAGCAGTGCTCCCTCGAGGCAGCCCTGGGTGCGGGGCCCACAGAGCCGCGGGCACAGGCTGAAGGGACTGCCCTGCACCCACCTGTCCCCACCTTGCTGGGGCCCACACAGGCTCCTAGGACCTGGGGCCTCCTTCCTGGGGCACTGCCCCCTCCACAGAGGCAGGTGAGAATAAAGGCACAGCTTCTGGGTACTTATTACCTGGCAAGCCCATGAGAGCTGAGGTTTCCTGGGCTGCAGCCACAGCCATTGGTTTTAGAGGTGCTGTGTGACTGTCGCACGTGGTGTAGAATTTTTGGTGCTCATTCATTGAGCCAATGATATAATTCGTGCTTAAACCGAGAGCTTCCCCAGGTCCCCAAGTTAAGAGTGAATCTGTAGACATTTATCTTATTGCTGCAAAGGAAAACACATCCCAGATGAGTTCAGCCAGGAGCCCGAGTCTGCTCCATCCTGGAGTCGGTCCCTCTGCTGACCATTGGGTGGAGACTCCAGGTGGTGACCACTCAGCGGGTTTGGGGCATCCACGGTGACCGCTTCCACCACAGGCTTGTCTGCAGCACCAATCTGCGGGTTCATTAGTGCTGGGCGTGCAGCCTGGGGACACTCACAGCCACCTCTGACGCCCACCTGGCAGGAGACTACGGGGGCCTGTTGTCCTCTAGCCTGTGACCCCGGAGCCCTGGCTACACTCAACCCTGGGCAGGGTCCTGCATCGGACACTATAGATGCAAAGGCCGCTGAGGCATGACCGGCACACTGGCTGGCACGAGGGACGGGAGTGGTGGGACCTGTGGGGAGCCAGGGGGCATCTACCCATCTGGAGACATGGCCCTCGGTGTCCCCTGAGGGGTCCTGGGAGGTCAGAGACACTGACCCATGCAGGCCAGAGCAGGCCTGTCTAGAGCTGGCTCAGGCCATGGGCTTCTGATTTCAGGGCCCGTCAGATTGGAAGCTGCGGGGGACCAGAGCCACTCACCCTGCACGGGGCCAGGCATGTAGCAGGCACCTAAAAATGCTTGTGAATGACTGAACCAAGGATGCAGGCGGAGGCCTGGGGGAACGGATGAATGAGTGGGGGAGTGGGGGCAGCAGGGGTAGGTTCGTTGTGAGGGCGGTGGGACCAGCCCCTCTGGGTTCCAGCCCTGTCCCCCACACTCAGCTCTGAGAAGGTGCAAATGGGTTGACGCTGAGAGCCTGTCCTCACCCGCGCAGCGCTCAGCCGGGGCCTCACGGTGACTCAGCAGGCGCTGAAGAGGGGAGGGGTGGGTTTTGGGAAGTGGGGAGGGTGGGGCCTGTGCCTGTGCGTGGGGATCGCAGGGTGGGGTCCTGGGAGAAGGACGAAGAGCAAGGCAGCGCCCCCCGACCCCCGATCTTCCAGACCGATTCCCTCAGAGAATCTCAGGTGGTCTCAGGTGGTCGGGCTGTTATAGCCACACCTGGGCCACGACCACCACAGGCCATCTTCTGTTCCGTGGCTGCCCAGGGTGACCTTCAGCCTGTGGGACACACGCCTCAGCCACAGGGTCCTCACTGCCTCCCCTCCACTCATCCCTCACCGAGAGCCATGGGGGGCTTCCAAAACTAGCCAGATCACCCCACATCCTGCAGAGCTCCCCACACAGCCTCCTCATGTCCCCCCAACAGCCTCTTCCATCCCCCCATAGCCTCCCCCATGCCCCTCACACAGCTTCCTCATGCCCCCCTCACAGCTTCTCCCATTCCCCTGCACGGCCTCCCCCATCTCCCCCCACAGCCTCCCCCATCTCCCCGCACAGCCTCCCCCATACCCCCAGGAAGAACAGCAGGTCCGCCCCAGGCTCCCTGGGCCCCCAGGCTCCCTGGGCCCTGAGATCTTCTTGGGACCACAGGACGTGGGTGTCCTATGGGGCCGCCCCAGCACAGCACACAAAAGCCAGCCAGGGCAGCTGCCAGCTCAGCTGTCAGGGGAAGAGGACATTACGGTCCAGGGACAGGCAGGCCTGTGGGCTGACCCCGGACCCCAGCGCCTACTCAGGAAGGAGAGTTACCCCTCCCAGTTCGGATTCTGCAGCTATGCTTGGGGACCCTCGGACGCCAAGGCAGGTGGCCAGGGCTCCTCACCCCAGGAGGTGTCCCAGGTGTCCCCAAGCCTTCGTTTCAGTGCTTGGCCTGTGAGCGCTCCCATCACAGGGTTTACCAGCCCAGGCAGCAGCCATGGGTTTCCCACACCCAGGGCTGGGCCCCACAAGGGCTCTCGGCCGCGTCCATCCCCCAAGGAGCCACCAGAAGCTCATGTCCTCTGCCTCCATGAGGGGACCCAGGTGTCATCTTTGTTCCTGGCGGTGCTGGCAAAGATCAGGGCTCCCTAGTAAGGCCCTCAGCCAGGCACCATAGCACTCTGGAGGAGGCAGGGTCCCAGCCACCTGGCCCTTCTGAGACCACACGGTTCTGTCTGAAGATTCTGAGTCCCTCTGAGGACCCCAAGATCCCAAGATTCATGTCACACCTGAACATTCTCCAGTTTCCCCACCACGGGGTAGCCCCCTGAGCATGGGAAAGAGGATAGGGTGGGGGGCGCCAGCCCAGGGTCCTCTCTTGAGGACTGACTGCACCCCTGCCCCAGGGACAGGATTCTGGGGCCTCGAGGCCCCGTGGTTCATGCCGAGAGCCCCTTGGGGACCTTGGGGCAGGCGTGTGGGGCCTCCTGGGCCGGTGCCGCTCTGGCTCTGTCCTGAGGCTGAGCTGGTCGAGTGCTCGCTGAGCTGCAAGTGGGCAGGAAGGGCCGGGACTTGGACCCACTCACCTGTCTCAGCAGCTCAAGTGCTTCTGGGATCAAGGGTCCTGAGATAGCTGCCCCGGCCGATGCCCAGTGGGAATGCCTGTGATGGGGCTGGTAGGAGGCTTTCTAATCCTCTGAGGGTGGCGGCTGAGTCACCCAGCAGGAGCGGGCCCTGCCCTGCCCTCCACAGCCACTGTGCCATTGGGGGTGCGTGGGTCTTGGTACGTGGACACCCCTGCCTCTCGTCCCGAAGCTGAGAGAGTCAGATTCTCCCCACAGCCTCTCCCGTGCCAGAACTCGGACGCAGACCTGGGCGGCTCTTGGGATCCGTGGCTCTGGATGCCTGGCCTAGAGGAGCGGGGCCAGCTGAGAAATTATTCTTGGTGCTGGGGTGGCGTTGAGTCTCTAGGGGTCCAAGACCCTAACCACCCTGACTTGGGTGGGGCTTAGCCTGCCGGGGTCCCCAGCACCAGGCCCCATTTCTGCTAAGGTCCTGAGCCCTCTGTCGCTGGTCACCCAAAGTCCTGGTGGATGTGGTGGAGAGGACGGACTTTCTGGGGCTGTCAACTGTGACTGAGGGCTCGGAATCTCCGAGTACCCCTACCCCTCCATTATCTGTGAGTCTTGGAGGAAGCGGAGGCAGAGGGCAGGGGTCCTCAGCTCCGCTTTGCCGATGGGGTCCCCAGAGGTCAGGGACTTGCCTGAAACCCCTTTGAGTATTGGGGTCTGGAGTCCAAACCCCGGGCTCTTCCCCTCAGTGACTCCACAGAGCCCCCCCAGGAGCCTCACCTCGGATTTGAGGGGGGCTATTCCTGGTGTAGAGTGGATTGGGAGCAGGACTCCCCAAGAACCCCGGGCCCTTTAGCTTGTAGACACCAGCCTTGGCCTCTCTGGAGCCATGCACACTGGAGGCCCATGCACATGGGTGGGGTCTCTTTGGAGGCCGAGGCAAAAGCCCCCCAGGAATTCTGCTGACTCTTGCAGGCTGCCCTCTGCCTCCCCCAGGCCTCGCCCCACTGGCCACGCACAGGCAGCTGGGTCTGGGTGTGATGGCCGAGTGCATGTGCCCATCGCGGATGTCTGGGGAATGGGGCAAACAGACCCCCAACCCCGGCAGCCCCTCACTCCAGGGGCAGAACAGGGTCTTTCTTTGGCCAGTGGGGGCTGGTAATGGGCCTCAGAGCCATTCCTGCTTTGTTCCTGTCATATTCCAGTTATTTTATTACAACTCTGGCTTTCTGGATCCCAAATCATGTACACGTGAGGATCTCAATACTGAAGATAACATAAAACTGCACCAGGCACAGGGGCTCACACCTGGAATCCCAGCACTTTGGGAGGCTGAGGCAGGAGGGGTGCTTGAGCCCAGGAGTTTGAGATCAGCCTGGGCAACATGGTGAAACTCTGTCTCTACAAAATATACAAAATATTAGCTGGGCGTGGTGCGCATGCCTGTAGTCCCAGCTGCTGGGGAGGCTGGGGTGGGAGGATCACCTGAGCCTGGGAGGTTGAGGCTGCAGTGAGCCAAGATTGTGTTACTGCACTCCAGCCTGGATGACGGAACGAGACCCTATATAAAAAATCAAAACGAAAAACTGTAACAACCGTAGCTGGATTTTCTAATTTTTAAAAAGTTAATAGACTTTATATTTTTGACCAGTTTTAGGTTTACAGAAAAATCGAGTGTACGGAAAGCCCCCATGTGCCTTTGCCCCATTATTGGCGTCTCAAGTTGATGCTGTACATTTGTGACAATGGATGAGTTAATACTGATTACATGATTATTAACTAGAGGTCATACTTCACTGTTAACCCTGCACATTCGGTGGGTTTGAACAACTCTGTGAAGTCCTGTATCCACCATTACTACTGCATCACCCAGAATATTTCCACAGCCCTAAACACCCTGTGTTCCTTTTCGGCCCTTTCTTCCCTCCCCACAAACTCCTGGAAACCTCGGCTCTTTTCCATAGCTTTGCCTTTTCTAGAATGTGGTACGTTTGGAATCACACAGCATGGAGCATTTTTGGATTGGCTCCCTCCTTGGCCGGGCGCGGTGGCTCAAGCCTGTAATCCCAGCACTTTGGGAGGCCGAGACGGGCGGATCACGAGGTCAGGAGATCGAGACCATCCTGGCTAACACGGTGAAACCCCGTCTCTACTAAAAATACAAAAACTAGCCGGACGAGGTGGCGGGCGCCTGTAGTCCCAGCTACTCCGGAGGCTGAGGCAGGAGAATGGCGTAAACCCGGGAGGCGGAGCTTGCAGTGAGCTGAGATCCGGCCACTGCACTCCAGTCCAGGCGACAGAGCGAGACTCCGCCTCAAAAAAAAAAAAAAAAAAAAAGTTTCTCTGTGATTTCTCGCGGCTTGATGGCTGGTTTCTTTTTAGCACTGAATATTATTCCGGTTTATCCAGTCACCACCCGAAGCACTTCCTGGTTGCTTCTAAGTGTTGGCATGATGAATAAAGCTGCTGTATACATCCACATGTGGGATTTTGTGTGGACGTAAATTTTAAATTCCTTTGAGTAACACCAAGGAGCATGGTTGCTGGATCGTGTGGTAAGAGCACGTTTAGTTTTGTAAGAAACCGCCAGACTGTCTTCCAGCGGCTGTGCCATGTTGCATTTGCAGCAGCCGTGGCTGAGGGTCCTGTTTCTCCACGTCCTCGCCAGCGTTCGGTGCTGCCCGCGTTCTGGGTTTTGGCCGTTCTAGTAGGTGTATGGTAGCATCTCATGGTTGTTGGTAATTTGCATTTCCCTGGTGACGTAGGATGTGGAACATCTTCTTATATGCTGGTTTGACATCTGGAGATCTTAGGGGAGGTGTCTGTTCAGGTCTTTTGCTACCCCCACTTTTTTTTCTTTTTACAGAGTCTCGTTCTGTCACCTAGGCTGGAGGGCAGTGGTGCCATCTCGGCTCACTGCAATCTCTGCCTCCCGGGTTCAAGCCATTCTCCTGCTTCAGCCTCCCGAGTAGCTGGGATTGCAGGCACGTGCCACCAAGCCCAGCTAATTTTTTTGTCTTTTTAATAGAGATGGGCTTTTACCATGTTGGTCAGGATGGTCTCGATCTCTTGACCTCATGATCTGCCTGCCTCAGCTTCCCAAAGTGCTGGGATTATAGGAGTGAGACACCACGCCAGGCCTTTTGCCCATTTTTAATAGGGTTGTTAGTTTCCTTTTTTCTTTTTATTTGGAGACAAGAGTCTCCCTCTGTCGCCCAGGCTGGAGGGCAGTGACATGATCTCAGCTCACTGCAACCTCTGCCTCCCAGGTTCAAGGGATTCTCCCATCACAGCCTCCTGAGTAGCTGGGACTACGGGCATGTGCCACAACGCCCAGACAATTTTTGTATTTTTTGGTAGAGACAGGGTTTCACCGTGTTGGCCAGGCTGGTCTCAAACTCCTGAGCACAAGTGATCCAACTTCTATGACCTCCCAAAGTGCTGAGATTACAGATGTGAGCCACCGTGCCCAGCTGGTTGTTATTTTCTTATTGTTGAGTTTTAAGAGCTCTTTGCATATTCTGTGGCTGGCTTTTATTCTTTTCATAGTGTCTTTTGCATAGTATAGTTTATTAATTTTAATGACCTTCAAGCTATCAGTTCTTTCATAGATTTTTCTTTGCTGGTGTATCTGAAAAGTCACTCCCTGAACTCAAGTTCTCTAGCTGGAATTCTTAATTAAAAAAACAACAACCTTGAGCTTTACATAAAGTTTTAATTGGTTAACACAAGAAATGTTAACATATTCTTAGATCTAAAATAAGTCTAACAGGTAGACACTTTGCCACCAGGAGGTAGAGGATGGTCCCCCCAGGCTGGCTGACTCTGGTTTGGTTCAGGCCAACCCTGCCGTGAATCTACATCTGCTCAGCATCTACCTTGAACGTCCGAGTGAGCAAGAGAGACGGTGACTTCTGGGTTCTCCCTGGAGAGTCCCAGGGCTATTGGCATGGCTGGGGGAGCCCCTGACTCCAGCTCAGGTGTGTGGCCTCGGTCTTAATCGGGGCTCTGGATGAGGACACACGGGGAGATAAGAGCCTGGTCCAGCCAGGCAGGCACCGTGGACTATCGTGACCTCCTGCCTGGACAGCTGTCCAGTGATTGGAACAGGAGGTCTGGGTTTTCTAGCTGTCCCTGCACCACCCATGCCCCCGCCTCCCGCAGCTCTGGGTTTCTTGCAGCCCCGGCTGGGATCACCACCACGACTCGCTGAAATGTCACCAGGGTAAAAAAAGGTCAAAGCTGCCCAGGCCACATGAGTGAGAGTCC
Organism: Piliocolobus tephrosceles; assembly: GCF_002776525.5. Taxonomy (NCBI): domain Eukaryota; kingdom Metazoa; phylum Chordata; class Mammalia; order Primates; family Cercopithecidae; genus Piliocolobus; species Piliocolobus tephrosceles. Next base: position 35,288,063 of record NC_045453.1, read on the forward strand.
TGTGAGCAGCTCAGGGCCCTCCTGCCGTGTGCGGAAGCGTGTCCTCTGCCCCATCTCTGTCTCTCTGTGTCTCTGTCTCTCTCTCACAGAGACACTGCTGAGTCCCATGAGGTCTCCCCGAGGTCCACCCAGACCCCCCTGGAACCCCATTTCACTCCCTCCCCATGCTCTCGAGTGGCCGACTGCCTTCACTTTTCTAGCCAGTCCTCGTAGGAGGGGTGGGGGGCAGACCTGGGCAGATGTGGACCCAGGCCCTGTAGGTTCCATCTGCCCCCGGCCCTCCCCAGAGCCTTTCTGGAAGTGTGAATGCAGGCGCCCAACGGAGATGCTGACACTCTCCGGAGTCCCAGCTCTGCCACGCTGAGCGGCTCCACTTCTCTGAAAACGGCTTCCTCATCTGAGAAGTGGGCTGGTAAGGGTCCCCACGATGGAGAGGGTTGTACCGGGCAGAGCCCTCCAAGTCAGCCCGGCTGCAGGAAGCCCCCACGACTGTGCCCGGAGCCCCTGGGTGCCTGGAACTTGGGGAATGAACTGAAACGGAGACCCCTTCTGCTCACTGCTGTGTGGCCAGCTGCTTCTCCGGCAGGCACGGCGGGGAATGGGGTCATTTCTGAATATTCTTTAGAATTCCAGCCTGTATTTTCACAAGCCGATCGGCTGTTCGGTCTCATACCATTGGCGAGCGAGGATCCGGCCCGTTCTGATCTCGGTCCTTGTGGGTGAGTGACAAGATGTCCCTGAGGGTGAGTCAGGGGCCTCGGGGCCTCGGAGGGGCAGGGACCAGGCAGGGCCACCTCCCCGCCGCAGCTCCGCCCCTGCACGCTCCCCACCCCACACACGTCTGGAACATATCAGAGGCATGCTTAACAGAACTGGAGAGTCTCTCTTGGTAAAATTTTTTTACGGTAAATGGAGAAAAACATTTGCATTCTTTTAAGAAACTAAGTGACTGAAGTTTGTTGTTTGTTGTTAGCGCCTGTGGACTTCCATTGATTTTCAACAATGGGACCGAGATTCTCAATAAAAAAAAATCAGCCCAACAAGGAGGCTTCTGGTTTTCAGTAGATCATTTTGTTATCTTTTAGATGGGGTGTGCTATTGAAGAATATTTTGGAAATTTAAAAAAGCAGTCTACAAAATTATTATCTGCCCACCTTAAGCAGTAGAAGAGTTGGGGCGCTCCTACTCCCACCCCCACCTGCCTCAGCCCCCCTCAGGTGGCCCTTACCTGCCCCATCTGGGTGGAACAAGCCCCCTGGACTTCAGCATCTGCTCAGGCTCACTCTTGTCAGCCGCAGATTCTCTGTGTTGGGGGAGGGTCTGTGAGCTCCCCCTCCCCCAGGCTGCTGCAAGTCTCCGGAGGCTTCTGTTGGGGGCAGCAGGGAGGGGCGTCTGCTTCGTGGCCTCACAGCAAAGAGAAGAGATATTTTCTTTAAGAAGCAGAAGGGCTGATTGGCTGCAGACGGCTCTCCCCCAGCTTTGTTTAGATTTATCTTCCTTATAAGCTGCGCTGGACTGGACTCCCTGCTAAACCGCCAAGGGGATGTGTGAGCCAATTACACACTGAACTGGGCAGGAAATGTTGAGTAAAAATGAAGTTTCCATCTGGCAACTTCCAACCCAAACTTCGCTGGGACGCGAGGGAAATCCCCGTTACCCAGAAGATGCTCTTCGCTCAACGGCGTCACGGCAACTTCCCACTGGAGACCGCCGCGGGAATGGAGCGGGGCGAGTGGGCCTCAGCCGCTGGCCAGCTCCCTGCTGCCTCCTGCCCCGGCTGGGGTGGCCCCTTGCCTTCTCTGTGGAGAAGGGACACCAGGGGCTCAACACTGTTAAATAAAGCGTAATCTCAGGGAAGCAGAGAGATCGAGCATCCCCTAACCCCAGCTAGCACCCGGCAGTGACCAGCCTGCCCAAGCCAGCCCTTTAGAGCCCCTGAACCCACAGCAAGGCTGCCTGTGGCGGAGGAGCTGGGCTCTGGGCCCTGATGCTTGCAGGCTTCGGGGCGGCTCTCTCGAACATTTCCTTACTTGTCCCAGGGGCCAGATCCCCCCGGCTTGGGGGATGTCATGCAAGGCAGTGAGGACCCAACGGTGGAGATAAAGAGGAAGGCGGTGGACAAGGGGGTGTCCATGGGCCCTGCACCCCGTCACCTGGGCGCCGTCCAAGAGCCGCTGCTGGGTCCCTGTGGCAGCGTCCTGTGCCACCCCTGATTCAGATGAGGGACAGGGACATCCCACCAGCACAGATCTGCAGTGAGAAGGAGACACGCCCGTTGTGGAAGCTCAGATGGCTGTTCCGATGGGAAAGTCACCTGGGGCGCCCCCAGCAACTGCTATTGTCCAGGAGTGGACGGTGGTCCTCGGGGGCGGCTGACTAGTGCTTGTCTCTCTTCAGCTCCAATGCCAGCAGTTGACTTCCCGGGCTTGTCAGTCTCTGGTGGCTGCTGTGGCAAATGGACCCAAACTTAGTGGCTCAAAGCCACCTGGCTTTATTGCCTTACAGTTTTGGAGGTCAGAGGTCCAGCATGGGTCTCCCTGGGTCAAAATCAAGGTGTGCGCTGGGCTGCTTCCCTCTGGAGACTTCAGGGGAGACTCGCTCCCTTCTCTCCTGCCTCTGGAAGGGCCTTCGTCCCTTGGCTCGTGGCCCTGCCTCCATCTCAGAGGCCAGCCGTGCAGCATGGCGCATGCTCCCCGCTCCATGGCACATGCAGACTCTCCCTGTGGGGTCAGCGCTGGCAGTACCTCCTTCCTTCCCTGACCGCTTGAGCCCCTTGCGATGATCTGCCCTGGGCCCACCAGGGGTCATCTCCCATTCCGTGTCCTTTGTCCCATCTGCAGTGTAAGGTGACATGGCCACCCATTCTGCAGATTAGAATGAAGACATCATTGGAGCCATTATTCTTCCTTCCACTCAGGGGAGAACTTTCAGGGGGTAGCAGTGGCTTGGCTACCACGATGGGACAGCCGGGTGGCCATCATTTCTTGGGAGACCTACCCTAACACACCCCTGGCGACATGCTGAGCCTCACCATATCTTTGCAAAGCTTGGCAAGTCTCCTGCTGGCCCTCTGGGGAAGCCTGTCAGTAGAAGGGCCGTGTCCCTTTTGGATGTCATCTCACCACATCACTGCTTCTGCTACAGGTCGCTCCTCTGCTGGTTCCTGACAGGAAGGAGGTACTGCCAGCGCTGACCCCACAGAGAGGGTCTGCAGAGAGGTAGCCGGGGTGACGGGGTTGCTCTGGAGACGTGGGGAGCCAGGCCTGGCTGTGCGATGCTGCATTTCTGCTCTCTCAGCCTCCCCTGCCCAGCACACTGTGGAGCAGGTGTTGGCGCGGTGGGCAGTGGCTGCAGCCCGGCTCCCTCTAATGTCTACCCCGAGCGGGCCATTCGGCCTCTGTTCCTCCTCCGCGCTCCTTTCCGAAGTTTCAGGGTGGGGGGCATCGGACCCAAGTTCCTCTCCTTGCGGCAACCCTTTTCACTGTAGAGGTAACTCCCTGGGGCCACTTTGAGTGGAGGGACGGCCCCCAGCAACCCTGATTTAGTGGTACTGATGAAGGCGGGCCAGGCCCCCAAGCGCTTTTCCACTTCTGATAAGGTGAGGCCTTAACAGAAGTGGGGAGGCTCTGAGCGCCGGGCCACCAGGGGCTTCTCTTCAGCCCTCCTCTGCTGAAGTCTCTGGAGCGACTCTTCCTGGAATCCAGCCCCAGTGGCTGGACGATGGGGAGGAGGAGGAGTGGGGGCGGGGTGCACTGGCAGGCACAGGCTGCAGGCTTAGGGAGGTGGTACAGGAGGAGACCTCGTCTGGAACGATTTTAGATTTACAGAAAATTTGCGACGATAATACAGAGAGTTACTGCATACATCCGGTGAGCTTTAAAAAAGTTAAGAGACTTTTTTCTATAATAGCCATTTTAGTTTTACAGAAAGATGGTGTAGAAGTACCGAGTTCCCTTGTGCTCCCTGCCCCAGCGTGTGCATGGCCCCTGCCCCCTCTCACATCCCACCGCAGGTGCAGTGGCTGCAGTGGGTGACGCGGCACCAACACGTCCTTATCACCCGGAGTCCACCCTTTACCACCCGGCTCGCTCTTGGCGCTGGAAGTTCTGTGGATTTGACTCATTTATAATGGCACGGGTTCCCCCCACCGCTGTGTCACACAGAGCCGCTCCGCTGCCCTCGCACCCTCTGGGCTCCTCCTGTTCACCCCTCCTCGCCCTAACCCTGGCGACCATTGATCTTTCTGCTGTCTCTGTGGTTTCATCTTTTCCAGAGTGTCGTACACAGTAAGGCCTCACTTCATATCATTGGTAGGTTTTTGGAAACTGGGACTTTCAGCAAAATGACATGTAACGAAATGAATTTGACCATAGGCTAATTGACATGAACAAGAGTTAAGTTCCTATGGCTTATTTCCAGTCACAAAAACATCACCAAACTTCTAAATAAAGTCCAAAACCCTTCTAATATTAAACATGGAAACAAATGTGAGTTTTGAATTTAAGAAAGATTACTAAAAACAAGTAAGATAATTAGTTCCCTACTTATTCCAGTTCAGGGTGACCAGAGCTCATGCCCCCATCTCAGGACACCAGGTGGGAACCCAGCTGGACATAGCGCAAGCCGCTGTGGGAGTTGCTGTCCTGGAGCGGGCGCTCACCCTCCGTCCGGGGTCGGGCGCTCACCCTCCGTCCGGGGCAGGGACTCCGACAGGAACAGCTTTGACACGCCAGCTCGCCTACGTGCACATCTTTGGGGCACAGAAGGAAACTGGAGCATCCACAGAAAACCCACGTGGTCCTGGGACGATGTGCTCCACGGACAGTGGCTCTGGGTGGGAGCAGATTTTTTTTTTTTCTCAACATTATGATGAAACAATGTTAAAGAAAATAACATTGGCCGGGTGCGGTGGCTCAAGCCTGTAATCCCAGCACTTTGGGAGGCCGAGGCGGGCGGATCACGAGGTCAGGAGATGGAGACCATCCTGGCTAACACAGTGAAACCCCGTCTCTACTAAAAATACAAAAAATTAGCTGAGCGTGATGGCGAGAGCCTACAGTCCCAGCTACTCGGGAGGCTGAGGCGGGAGAATGGCGTGAACCCGGGAGGTGGAGCTTGCAGTGAGCCGAGATGGCGCCACTGAACTCCAGCCTGGGCGACAGAGCGAGACTCTGTTTCAAAAAAAAAAAAAAAAAAGGAAATAGGAAATAACATTATCCAAGGACCTGCTGTCACGGAAATCATGCGTCATGCAGCCTCTTCAGACTCTTCTTTCACTTAACAACATGCCTTCAAGGTTCCTTCAGATCTTTTCAGAGATTGATACACGTTTCCCTTTATTCTTGATCAGATTCATCATATTCAAATATTATAGCTCGTTATGATTATTTTACTTTTAAAGACTGGGTTTCACTATGTTGCCCAAGCTGGACGCGAACTCCCGGGCTCAAGCAATCCTCCTGTCTCAGCCTCCCGAGTGGCTTGGATTACAGGCGTGAGCCACATTGTGAGGCTTCATTTCTCTCTACTGTCGAATAGTATCCTATTGTCTGGATGGGCCGTAATTTGTTTATGCGTTTAATCCTGTTCTTCTGCTGAGGCACATCTTGGAAGCTTGCAGGTTTTGGCGACTCTGAATGAAGCTGCTGCAAGCACTTGAGTGCAGGTTGTTTTGTGGCAGGGAAGGCCTTGCTGTAATGACGCAGCGTGCTCAGTCCTAGTGTTACGGTTGAATTATGCCCACAAAGAATTTCTGTGTTAAGTTTCTAACCCTCAGTACCCTGGAATGTGGCTTTCTTTGGAAATAGGGTCATTGCAGGTGTAGTTAGTGAAGATGGTGTCATACCGGAGTAGGCCTTGATCCAATGTGAGTGCATCCTGATACAAAAGGGAAATCTGGACACACAGCCAGCCACGCCATCTCCATCTTCGTGTGACGGTGATGGAAAGATTGAGGCAGAGAGCCAGGGGGTGCTTCTGTGAGCCAAGGAATGCCGGGGTGCTCGCAGCAGCCAGGAGCTGGGAGGGAGGCCTGGGACAGAATCTCCCTCACAGCCTCTGGAAGGAGCCAACCCCACTGACACCTGGATCTGGGACTTTGGCCTCCAGAAACACAGACAATGCATTTCTGGTGTTCAGCTGCCCAGTCTGCTGTCCTTTGTCCTGGTGGCCCCTGGATGCTCACATACCCAGGGGGCCTATATATTTAGGGCTGGTCATGGCCAGGCAACACGGGAGGACTTTGCACATGGGATCTCCTTGCAGCTTCTAACTGCCTAGGAGGGAGGTGCTGGTATACCTGTGTTTGGGGCTCAGGCTGCCTCCCAGGTGGTGGTCCCAGCCCAGGGCTCCACAGCTCAACCGCTTACAGCCAGCACCCATGATGTTCACCTCCGCTGCAGCTGAAGACCATGAAAAGTTGGTGCCCAAAGAGCAGCAGCCTGGGGTTCGCCCTGGCAGGTGACCCCCCTGACCACACACCCACAGCCTCCCCAGCTCTCAACGGCCCCACCGCTGCTCCCGAGGGCCTCTGGAAATTGAAGCTGAGGTGGGGCTTTGCGAACCTCTCCTGCTTTGTAGCCCATCCGCCCCCCGCCAGCCACCCTGCCGCTGACGAGGCAGCGATAGTTATTTCTGCAAGAAAAGCAGCTTTTGCTCTCTCTTTATTCCTTCAATTATGCAGCCATGTCTCGACGACGCCATTCGTCAGAGTGGTCGGGCTGAGGGGGACGCTGCAGGGACAGGACAGCTGCAGCCAGCCCTGTTGTGACCTTGGCCACCGGGGAACGCCCTTTGTGTTATCAAAATCAATTATTTCTGGGAGAAATGTCACCCAGGCCCTCACGAGTTTGAGACATGGAGACAGAGCTCCTCCCCACGCTCTTAGCATGCCTGGGGGGTCCGGGGTCTGTGCTTCTCCGAGTCCAGGGATGGGGGTGCTGCTTCTCTGTGTTCGGTCCTGGTGCCTCTGCAGGCTGTCCTAGGGTGTCGGAGGCTCTTGCCCCAGACCTTGGTGGGTTTGGTAATTAGGGGTGGTGGTGGGGTGGGATGGCAGGTCGCTGCTTCCGTGGATCAGGGGTGCTAAGGCCCACAGGCCCAGAGTATGATGGGAGGTTGTTGGCTCTACGGCCAGCAGCCAGCTCTGCCCAGCTCCAGGCCTAGCTCCTCGCTGCCCCTGCCCAGGCCCCAGGGCCTCCCTCTGGCTCTGCTCCTAGAAACTATCATCTCCCTCAAACCTCCGGGGGGGGGGTTCTCGCCCCCTTAGAATGAAACCGAAGCTCTCGTGCCGGCTGCAGGCTGACAGCACCACATGACACCTGGCCACTGGCCTCCCCCTTCATTGTCATGGTTTGCGTGGGTCTCCGTGGCCCGGCTGGGGCTGGGGGCGGTGCCCAGAGGCTGGGACCCTCACACCCACCAGCACGCCCCGCTGACATGACCTCCCATCTCTATGCCCTCTGCAGAGAGGTGCTGGTTGGGATGCATCGCTGGCCTGAAGGGGTTCGAGGGAAGCCCGCCTGGCAGTTGCCTCTGTAGCAGAACCCCCGGGGGCTGCTGTGTCCTCTCGGCATATCTAGAGAAACACTCAGGAGGATTCTTAACGACTTCAGTGGGATGTGTTTGCGGTTTACCTTCAAAGTCGTGGCCGCCCTTTATTGAACAAATGCCTGAGTCAGATGCTCCGGTTTGCGCCCCCGGGCCGGGTGATCATCTGCCATCATCACGTTGTTTTCCAGAGGAGGAAACGGAGGCACAGGAGTTCTAAGCAACACGCTCAAGGAGTCACAGAGAGAAAGTGGCTGAGTGGGGATCAAACCCTGGGATTCAGAAGCAGCGCCGCTCCCACAGCTGCCTCAGGGGCGACATCCTGGCCCTGAGCTGGGCCCTGGGGCTGGGCACACAGGACTAAGGGCTCTGGGGCGGGGATGGTCCCTGCAGCCTCTGACCGCCAAGAATTGCAGTTGAGGGGGTGGGGGTCAGGGGGCTCCTGACTCACTAGTCTCAGGCCCTTCACAGCACCGTCCCACTTGTCACCTGGACTGTCACTGCTGGGCCACCCCCACCGCCCCAGGCTGCAGAAGGGTGCCAGCGAACATCCTCCTTTTCCAGGTGGGGAGGCCCAGGCCCAGGGAGGAGGCCCCTGGCCCACCACTCAGAGTGGCGGCAGGGCTAGACACAAATGGGGGCTTCAGCTCCAGGTCAGGGAGCCCCCATCCCCAGGCCTAGAAGGGAGGGTGACTCTGCAGCTCTGTGGCCCCCACGGCCCCTCCTGCGTCCTCCCAATTCCGCTTCTCGAGAAAGGCTATTCTCGGGTCTTCTCAACAGCTGCTGAGCACGGAGCATGAGTCTGCACTGATGTCAGCCTCCCAGAGTGTCTTGGCTGGGCCTCGAGGCCACCTCCACCCCCAGCTGTGCTGAGAAGCCCAAGGCCCGAGACTGACAAGTGTTTCCGGGACTGGTACGTCCTGGGCTGGCTCCAAGGAGGGGTGGCTTTGGGCTGGGGCTGTCACCCATATCCAGGGACTAGAGGGAGGGCTGGAGAGTGCCCTTCCCTCCCCTCCAGGGGAAAAGACAACCCTGACATGGGGGTGGATGCCTCCTCCTCCAAGAAGCCCTCCTGGTCCTGGGTGGCCCCCGCTGTACCTGCACCCCATTACTATGTAGTTGTTGGTTCTGAGCTGGGCTTTTGGGTAGGGGAAGACAGGGCTGTGTCCAAGTTGGCACTTGGATGCCACTCTGCACGAGGCCTGTTCTAAGCCCTTTCCCAAGGCCTGGGAGATGTGACCCCCCAGGTTCCTGGGGAGGCTGGGAGCCCCTGGGAGGTTGGAGGCCTTGTCTGGGCCACGTGGCTCCAGCCCTGTGTCCTGCTCATACTTTGTCCTAGCATTCAGCAGCATGCCTGGCACTTCGTGTGGCCTCAGCAGGTAGCTCCCGAATAAAGGAATGTGTGCCCACCTCAGCCACAATTCCCACAGAGTGGGGACTGAGGACTCATTTCAAAAGGGCTGGCGCCGCTTCTGGAACCCCTGGTTCCTGGGGAGAGGCCCAGGCTCCAACAGGCAGACCTGGCCCAGGGCCATCTCCTGGGCCTCCACCTTGGGCTCAGAGGGGCTGGAATCAGAGATGCCGCCAGCAGGCAGCGTCCCCGCCCCACAGCTGTCCTTGGCCCCTGCCCCCGCTGGGCTGCACAGGCCCTGCCCACAGCCTCTTGTTCCTTGGCCATGAGGAATGAGCCCGGGGCCTGGAGGTGCCCCTGCGTGGTCTCCAGGTCTCGACCGCTGTCAGGCACCCGGAGTCACCAGGAGGCAGCCTGCGTGGAGGCGGAGGGGCAGCGCTGCACAGAAGGAAATGTATGTGTTTTGGCTTCCAGCTGCCTCTGCAATGACATAATCAGAAGGCTTTTACTGACTGGGCAATAAAACAGCTCATCACTGTGAACACAAGTGCCTCCGCATCGTGGCCGCCGGCTTGGCAGCCCTGGGAAGGTCACTCAGGAGCCCAGAGGAGGCCGCCTGGCAGACAGCAGTGTCCCCGCAGGCCGAGCCCAAACACAGGCAGGCCCTGGGGGCTGTGGTTGGTCCTGGGCTGAGTGTAGCACAGAACCCCTAGGGTTAACCAGCCCCCGCCACTGTAGCTGCAGTGCCACTGCCGCGGTACCCCTGCCAGGCCCCGGGAACGCTGCCCCGTAGAAGCCACTGCCCGAGCACGGTTGCCCACCTTGCGTCCGGAGGTCAAGGTGGGATAGGCTCAGTGGAAGAGCTGGCTTGTCATGGTGGGACAGGGAGGGGAGGCAGGAAGGGTGGCCCAGGAGGAGGTGTTGGAGTGGAGGGGCCGGGCCACCAGCCTCGAGGCTTCATGAGGCTTTAGCAGGGGAAGGAAGAAGGAGAGGGTCCCAGAGCGGGGGCTTCTGGCAGCTCTTGGGTGGAGCCACCTGAACTGTGGCTCCGAGCGTGGTGTCTGCCCCCAGCAGGAAGCAGGACAGGCATGGCCCATGGTCTCAATGGGGACGTGAAGCCACGCAAGGCATGGGATTTCCAGCTTCAAGGAGCCCTGGAGACCACGGATCCAGGAATTCCCACCTTGGAGTGGGAGGTAAAGAGGAAGCGCCCGGGGCGGAAAGCTCCCGAGTAGTCCACCGTGGCTCCTCTGACGCAGGCCACCAGGCGAACCCAAGCCCCGAAAGCCCGGCCTGTGTGCCACGCTCCCCAGTCACCACCGGGGCGGTCCCCAGCCCGTGACGGCACCCTTCCCATGGAGCCTGGCCTGAGGAGCGGTGCGGGGCGGAGGGGCATCCGTGAACACCAGCGGCCACCTCTACGGGAGTGAGGCTGGGCTGTGTGTTCCGACCCTCCACAGGCAGGGGCAGCTTTGTACTAGTGTTCTGTGCTGCACAACCAATCGCCACACAGCTGGCTGCTTGAAAACACCACCTTACACCCTCACGGTTTCCGTGCATAGGAATCCCGGCCTGGCGTGGCAGGGCTCTCTGTTTGGCGTCTCCCTGGGCTAAATTCAGGTGTTGACCTGGCTTCAGCCTCCCCGGAGGTCAGGCCGTCTTCTAGGTTTGCCAGGTTTTTGGCCGAACCCAGCTCTTCGTGGTTGGAGAGCCGAGGTCCCTGTTCTCTGTGGCTGGGGCCGGGGCGCTTGCAGCTCCTGGAGGCCGCCCGGAGACCCTGCCACGTGTGCCGGTGGGCGACTCACAGCAGGCTGCAGCATCCTCCTCGGAGACCAGCAGGATGGTCCCTGTGATGACCTGATGGGGTCAGGCCCAGCCCGCACCACCTTCCCTTTGAGTACCTTGAGGTCAAAGTTTTCTCCCCGGGAGAGATGCCGTCCTGCCTGCTGGCCCTGCCCTCACTCCGGGAGAGATGGCGGCGGGATGCACCCCAGGGCCGGAATTGGCCAATTCTGCCTCTGCAGGCTTTGGCTTCCAAAGGAAGTCGGGAGACTCTGAGCCCCTCGCTCTCCGGGGAAAGCCGGGAGGCTCCTGAGATGGACGCCCCCTCAGCAAATGCCTGAGATGCTGGGCTGAGGGGGACAGAAGCTTTGCCCCATGAGCCCTGCCCAGGCCCAGCCCGCACCCCTGCTCCGCTCCGGGCAGCCGTGCCCAGCCCATGCTCACGGCGGGAGCATTTCTGGTGGGAGCCTTGCCCCCGGTCGTTGAGGCCCCGGATCCACGGGACAAGTGCCGTGAGAGGCCAGCTGTCTCTGTTAAGCTACCTGAGGACTCCACTTCAATCATTTATCAGGTCCCATCATAAATTCAAGGCAGCCCTCCAAGGTTTGAAGAGCTCAAATTTGACTTCCTCGGGAGTTTTACGAGGAGCGGGAGCCATTTGTCAGGGCGGACGGCTCCATCTGTTCCATGGGCGCCCTTCGGGGAGGGAGGTTCCCTGCGAAAGCGAAGCTGGGAAGGGAGGGCGGCCACGTGTCCTCCAGGGACCAGAGTAGCCCCTGAGAGTTTCTGTTTCTTGGGATGATTAGCAATTAAGCCGGGGCAAGGGCCCATGGGGGTGCTGGGGGGGGGTAGGGGAAGTGGGGGAGCTGCAGCCAAGTAACTGTGAGCGAAGAAACCCCAGCCGGCTTGAGCTGCAGCCAAACGCAGCTGCCTGAGGCCTCCCTGCTCAGGGCAGCACCCTGATAACCCAGCCGCCAGGCCTCTTCTTAAGGGACACTCGGCCCACAGGGCCCCAACCCTGGAGGGGAGAAAGGGTCACCCAAGCCTCCCTACTACCTCCAGCCCGTGGTGTGTACCCGCCAGCTGCAGAATGTGGGGGTTAGATCATAAAGCAGGAACGGCGGCTTCCTTGCCTCCTGAACATCCCGTCCCGGAACTGGCTGGAGCCTGGCTCAGCAGAGCCAGGAGGCGCCTGCAGCACTGGGACACGAGGCGGGCTGTGCCGAGAGGCAGCCGCACCTGGCTGGGCTCCTGGGTGGGGTTGCTGCACTGTGCCAAGGGCTCCTGGGGCTCCCAGGTGGGGTGGGGGCTGCATCTGCCATGGAGCCCAAAGCCTCCCTGGGCTCAGGAATGGGGTTCACATCAGGAAACTGCCTGAGAGTTCTCGTTCCCGCTGTGCCCGAGGAGCGAGGGCTGGAGGAGGAGGAGGAGGAGGAGGGTGGGAGACGATTCTTCTAGAACTGACCATTTGAGCCCAGGTCTGGGGCCAGAACCGCAACCTCCCGCATGTGTGGCACGTGTTTTAATCTGTCAAGTAGCTTTGTGGTCACCGTCTCACAATCCCCAAAAGCAGCAACAATGGGAACCACCCCTCACTGAAGCTTGTGAAGATGCAGATTCCTGGGTAACCGCCAGACCCTCTATTTAGAGGTTCTAGGGTAGGGACCTCACTGAATCCTCCTACAGCTGCTCTGGGGTAGTGAGCTCCCCATCTGCACAAGCATTTAACCAAAGCACCCAGCGTCCGTGACAGGAGGGCAGCCGGACCAGATGACCTCCAGCTCAGTCCCAGATCCACTGACCGTCCAGGGGTCACGATCACCTGATTCTCAACAGGGCTGGTGGAGGCTGGCACCAGGCTGACTCTGGACCAAGCTGGTGGGAGCACAGGGCCCTCGGGGTAAGGGCTGCTTCTCAGTGAGTGGCCCCGAGGCGCATTCCCCATGGACCATCGTCACACCCTGCCTGGGGCTGCCAGCTCCAGGGGGCCATCGTGGCCTGCACCCCTGAGGAGGAGGACACTGCCCCCTTTGGGTACCCCGAGCCTGCTGCCATATTTGTAAACGCTACACGCAGGGAACCAAAAAGTCCCCCGTTCGAATGAAACAAAACCCCCGAGAACACCTGCCTGGGCCCACGAGAAAAAGCCATGTTGGCATCCCAACCGCAGTAGGACTCAGCTTGGCAGCCTGCACTGCGCAGCGCTCAGCTCCTTTCCAAATGAGTTTGGCGTTTTTTATAAAAAGCACCTTTATAACAATCCCAGAATGAATATTTATAGGGCAGGGATGAGGGAACCGGCTAATTGTGGCTGAGATCCTGCCGGATCAACACTCCTCAGCTCCCGGAGGATGTGCATAGGAGATTAAAGCTTTTCCCTTCATCCCTGGGCTCAGGGTTGGGCTCCGGGTGCAAGGGGGAGACCCAGAAGGAACACCCTAACCCTAGCAGATCACAGGCTAGTGCTATGACCAAGGGCATCAGGGGTGGGGGAGGTTCTTAGAAATAGGGCCCTTGGGAGGAGGTGGGAGGCCAAGACTAAGGGCAAAGTGAGAATCTGAGAATTTGGCCACTGCCGTCAGGCCTCCTCTGCTGGGAGCTGAGTTACAAGCTTCAGGTGGGGAGGATGACAAGGAGGCAAGACCCAGTGTGGGCATCCATCTGGGTGGCTTGGACAGGACAGCCCAAGACCCCTGCTGTCCACCCTGGAGAGCAGAAGCTCTGAGCTCTCCCCCAGCCACCTCCTTCTGTGGAGGCCCTGGGAGAGGGGCAGGGAATGGGTGCCCAGAGTAGGGCCAGGCGTTGTTTGGTTCTGGAGCTGGAGGCAGCTGTGAGAGATGCTGGTGAACTCCACAAGGATGAGCTCCCCTCTGAGCCGTGGGGCTTTGCTGACAGCATCACTGTGGCCCAGGACACAGGGAACAGAAGTGGGTGGCTAGGATCAGGCCCTCCTTTCTCCCTGGAAATGAAAATCTGTCTCAACCCAGAAAAATACCTCTGCAAGAGCCAGTGGACTTCCTGGGGTGAGGGACCTGCCAGCTCCCTTCCCTGCCTGTGGCCCTTGTCCCCTGCAGGACCGGCCCTGAGTGGCTGGGGGCTGGTGGCTGGGGGCTGGGCACCATTCCTGACTGTCCAGCAATGCTGGGCTGGGGAGGGTCCCCACCATGGGTATGTCCATGGAGGGGGCTCCTCTCTCAGCCCCAGCACTGCTCCCCAACCCTGACCTTGCTCTTCCACTCACCCCCTGCCAAGATGAGCAAATTTGCAGCTCCAAGGGGCTTGGGTGTGCCGCTCAGAGGAGCCCAGGCTGCCCACTTCTGTTGACTTGAAATGACATTTATTTGCTTCTAGGATGGGTCAGTGTGAGTCCTCCACAGAGGACAAGCAGGCAGACACAGAGAAGCCCTTATCACCCCCACCCAACACCCACGCCCACACTGAGCTGGGGCAGAGAGCAGAGGGATGCAGCGGGAGGAGCAAGCCTTCGGAGTCCTGGCGGGGGTGCCTGGAGAACTCAGAGGTCAGCCTGGGCCCCCAGGGCCCTGTTGTATGTCCCTTGCCCCTTGGGGTCCTCCCCCTATGATGGGGATTCTGGGTTGGCTGGACTCAAGGATGGTGCAGGTGTACCGGAGGCCGCCCAGCGCTGACCCAGAGCCTTTGAGTGACCCGTGCTGGAGGCTCCAAGCGTGCCACGTGGGCCTCAAGAAGTGCCCTGAGTCTGCGATGGCAAAGCTGTCGCCATTCTGAACGGGATGTCCATGGCTGGAAGCAAATTGCTCTCCCCTAACATCGTGACAATGAAATAGAACTTTCTTCACGAGCTATCAGAGAGGCTTTGCCCACTGCCACTCAGGTAGTGCGTGCACATTTGTTTGGGTCCGTGTGCACCTGTGTACCCTGAGGTTGGGCAGGAGGCAGCCTCCCAGGCACGATGCGGGAGGTTGGTGAGGTCCCGTTCCTTTCGCAGTGTTGTGAGACATGCCGGGTGCGCACGGGCACTTCACACACAGCTCTGCTCTGTGGGCACACAGGTGTGCACAGCCTCCTGGGAGCTCCGCAGGGCACCTCATGCTTGTGTGAGAAGCCACTGTCGACATCACTCTTAGGAGCGCCCTCGGGCCCCTGATGTCCTCAGTGAATGGCCAGGCAGAGAGGAGCTGCCCATCGGTAGGAGCCCGGACACTCCCTGGGGACTTTCTGTCTCCATGGAGCTGCCCGCTCTGTGCATTTCCTGTAAGTGGAGTCCTGCAGCCTGCGGTCTCTGTGTCTGCTTCTCTCACTCAGGCCCTTCCATGTTGCCACATGTGAGCAGTGCTGAGCAGAGCTCCAGATGCTTTAGCGAGGCCTTGGCAGAGGGGGGTCAGGGCCCAGCCTAGGGACCACAGTCTGCAGCCCCACCCTGCACTCCCTGTCCCTGGACAGGTCCCGCCCGCCCAGCCCTGCCTGCCTGTGGATCCAGCCCCCAAGGGCCAGACAGGCCAGCAGAGGGGTCGGTCCTTGGGCACAGCCCCCAGAGGCTGGGCAGGGGCATCCTCCAGTTCCCCGCACTCCTCTGAGAGCTGCACTGAGCCCTTCCACATCTGCCCCTTCTTTCTGGCCAATGTCTCCCCATAGCAGTCCTGCCTGGCCCGGAGCAGCCCTGCACAGCTCTTGGGGCACAGTGATGGTGCCTGCTGGACAGGAGCTGGCCAGGAATTGCAGAGCACAGGGAGCAGGGGCCTCCGGAGGCCGTGGGGCGGCCCCTCCCCCACGCCAGCGACAGGGAGTCTCCCAGGGGAGCTCTGCTCGCCCCCTGCCCCACCACCAATGCTCGTCTGGGCTGGGAGGGTCTCCTGGAAAGATGTGTGAGGGATGGGCGAGGTCATGAGTCTCCCATGGCTGCTGTAACAAAAGCCACAGTTTATTGTCTTGCAGCTCTGAAAGGGAAAGAAATCTAAAGCCCAGGTGTTGGCAGGGCTGGCTACTGGAGGCCCTGGGGAGAATTCGGGTACTGCCCTCTCCGGGACCTGGAGGCTCCTGCGCCCCTTCACCCGTGGCCCCTCCTCCACCTTAAATCCAGCTGTGCTGTGTCTTCCAGGCTCCCCCGACTCTGACCCTCCCACCCCCTCTCCTAAGGACGCTGTGAGGACGCTGGGCCCACACAGAGCATCCAGCTCCGTCCCTCCTGCAGAGCGATCCTGCTCCGTCCCTCCTGCAGAGTCTCTGCTGCCACATAAGGTGGCATGGCCACGGATTCTTGGACATCCTTAGGGGTAGTGGGCATTACTCTGCCCCCACACAGGGAATATGCCAGCAGCAGACGGGCTTGGGCAGTGCTAACGCTGAGGTCTCTTACAGCCCTCCCTGGCAAACCTGTGACTGGCCCTGGGACGGTGTCTTTGGCCAGGAGGGCAGCCACCCCCCACCCTGCCTCTCTCCCAAGTGTGACTGGGGCATCAGGAGAGGCAAGGTAAGACCTCAGCAGTAGCTGCCCCTCCTCAGTGGGCAGCCCGAGGGGCCCCAAGCTCACGGTCTGGGTGGCCCTGTGTCCCAGGGCAGAGGTCACCGAGAGAGGGTTGGGGCTGGACTCTGAACTGGGTTTTTTTTTTTTTTAAAAAAAAAAACAGAGGTGAAATGCACATGACATAAAATGACCACTTTAACGAGTGTGGTTCAGTGGCATTTAGCGCATTTGCCACACTGTGCAGCCACCACCTCTGTCTACTCCCTAGACACTGTCGTCACCCCCCGAGGAGCTCTGGAGCCCATTAGGCAGTCACTCCTATTCCTCTCCCCACCCCCGCACCGCGGAATCTGCTTTCTGTCTCCATGGAGCTGCCCGCTCTGTGCATCTCCTCTCAGCAGATTCGTGCAATCGGAGGTCTCTGTGTCTGCTTCTCCCGCCGAGCAGGGTTTTCAGGCACTTCATGTTACCGCCCGCGTCCCCACATCATCCCTTTTTAGGGCTGAATGCTATTCCCCTGCATGGATATGCCGCACTTCATTTATTCATTCATTTATTTAGAGACAGAGTCTCACTCTATTACCCAGGCTGCAGTGCAATAGCATGATCTCGGCTCACTGCAACCTCTGCCTCCTGGGTTCAAGCAATTCTCCTGCCTCAGCCTCCCGAGTAGCTGGTACTACAGGCACTCATCACCACACCTGGCTAAGTTTTATATTTTTAGTGGAGATGGGGTTTCACCATGTTGGCCACGCTGGTCTTGAACTCCCGACCTCAGGTGATCTGCCCGCCTCGGCCTCCCAAAATGCTGGGATGACAGGCCATGCTTTCTTTATATATCATCAGCTGACAGGCCTGTGGCTACCGCCACCTTTTGTCTGCTGTGAATAGTGCCACTGGGAAGACTCCTGTGTGCCTATTTGTTTGAATATTTCTCTTTATTTTGAGGAGCATGTGTTGTAATAGTCAGGACTTGCATTGCTATAAAGATAAATCTGAAGCTGAGTAATTCATGAGAAGAGGTTTAGTTGGCTTGCAGTTCTGCAGGCTGTATAGGAAGCATGGTGCTGGCATCTGCTGGGCTCCTAGTCAGCCCTCAGGAAGCTTACAGCCATGGCAGAAGGTGAAAGAGGAGCAGGCTTGTTGCATGGCCAGAGCCGGAACAAAAGACAGAGAATTGTGGGGGAGGTACGACACACTTTTCAACAACAAGGTCTCGTGAGAACTCACTGTGGTGAGTGGGTGCACGGCACCCAGCCATGAAGGATCTGCTTCCAGGACCCAAACACACCAGGCTCCACCTCCAGCACTGGGGCTCACATCTAAACATGAGCTTTGGGGGGGACGTGCAAGCTCTGTCATAGGCCCAGGAGTGGAACTGCTGGGGTTGATGGCTTCATTTTTCGAGGGACTGCCAGGCTGTTTCCACAGTGGCTTCCCTGCATAAGGTGGTCAGGGCTGGGTGAAGGGGCCCCATGTGTGGCTGGGCAGCAGTGACAGGGCTTGGTCAGGAGCCAACACCCTGCTCCCTGCAGTGAACAAGAGGTGCACAGCCTGAGAGAGCCCTAAGTGTTCACGGCCACCCTGTACCTACACAGCTGTGGGGTCAGCTCCAGGGAAGTGGCTGCTCAGCCTCAGTCCTCTGCTGGGAGCCCAGTGTTGGTGGATTTCCGAAAAGAGGGGTGCCAGGTGCACGTTCGACTCGCCGAGTGGGCCGCTGGTCTGGGCACAGTGGTGGGCCTCTGCTGGGACGTAAGATACCATGGAAAATACTAGCTTTGAGAAACCCGCCCCACGGAGCACCTTGGCTGCAGGGGTCTTTGTCCGGCCGCACTGGATGGCTAGGGACAGCTCATGTGTGGGGCAGCTGCGGCTGGAATCGTGTGGACAAAGTGGGAGCAGCCCTCATCACAGCCACTGCTGAGTGGGACCATGGCTCCCACCGCCTCTGGGGTTGGGCATCCTGGCAGGTGTCCCCGCCCTCTGTGGCCTGACCCTCTGAAGGCACTGGTCCTGCCGTGCACCTCCCCCACTGAATAAGCCCTCAGCCTCGCCCCACTCACAAAGCTGAACACATATGAATGCGGCTTCAGCGAGAGTCCCCATCCTGCCCACAGCCCAGCTGTCCGACTCTCCAGAGATCCGTGGATTGATGGATCAGTTGATTGACTGAGTCATTCATTCATTCACTTGGTCGTCTGAGCTCATGTCTAAAGGCTGAAGGAAGGTGAGGAGGCAGCCCTGCCCAGGGCTCTCCCTGAGCTCCCCCTTCCTCATCACCCCAAGCAGGTGCTGCGGCTCCCCTTCCCAGTTGAGGAAGCTGAGGTCAGAGAGGTGAGAACCTGCCCTCATTCACATCCAGGCCCAGGCTCGGAAGGGCCTCCCCCTGCACCGGGGCACAGTGACGCCGGGCACTGACACCGGCGAGGCGCCACGGGGCCGCCTCCTCCAGCCCGTCCTGCTGGTGCAGGAATGCCAGGGAGTTGTGGGCGGCAGGGCCCTCCCCTGGACGAGGGTCCATCTCCGGTTGTCTGCCCCGCCGGTTAAAGGCCCCCCTCTCCCTGGCAGCCAGGGCCTGGTCACAGGTGCTCCTGGGACCCGCACCTTGGCTGTGTGAATCTCTGCCCACGATAGAGACCCTGAACCCATGGCTGTGGCGGGTGCAGGAGGAGGAGGATGGCCCTGCTGGGGCGTGTCTGCCACATTCTGAGCACAGACATCCAAGGGGGTTGGGATGCCGCCTGGCCCTGGGGGATAAGGGGCCACTTGGGACACTCAGCGGTGACCCAGGGTGAGGCTGGAATCCAGGATCAGGTGGGTCCCTCCCAGCAATGCAGCCCCCTCCGCAGACCGGATGGTGTGGCCCTGTAGGAAGCGCTGTGCGTGGGGCTCCATGACCACCCTTGGCTTCCGGGACACCGCTGCTCTCCTGCACCGGCCCTCCTCTCAGCTTGTGTGGTGAACTCCCCTCGTGTGCGAGGTGCCCTGTGGCCAGAGTCTGCATGTGCCTCTACTTACCCAAATCCCAGGGGCCTCTCACTGGGAGCTGCCCCTGCCCAGCCAGCCCCAGGACCCTCTGGGCTGTGCTGCAGCCTCTGCGTGGGGGAGCCTTTCTCCCGTTCGCTCTGGTACCATCCAGGCCACAGTCTCTGTGCTCCCCACTCTCCAGCTGGCTCCCCTCTGGCTGCACTTAAGAGTCCTGGGGCTGGGCAGGTTCAGATCTGGGACGGACAGGGATGTAGGGGCAGGAAGATAGGCTCTGGGTCTTTGCGTGCTGGGCAACTGGATTTTCCTCCTGAGTCTCAGTTTCATCACCTGCAAAATGGTCTCAGAAGGCGCCCTGGTGATGGGCCGTCCCCCTGCCAGGGGATGTACCCTGTTCCCCAGGGCCCCGACCGTCCGACATCCCCCTTGCTCTTGTGACCACATCTGCTCCAACAGTGGATCTTTCAAGAAAACTTTCAAGGCACAGCCAGAACTGGGCAGCCCTCCCCAGGGCACCGTGGCTGGGCAGGGCCTCCTGATGCTCCAACCTCTGCCCTCCACCCTCACCCTCAGCAGAGCAGCCACAGGGGCCCCGCCACAGCCGTGCCAGACTGTCTAGGCCTGTGCCCCTCAGCAGGACACCTGCAGCCCTGGCACTGGCCTACAAGGCCTGGCGTGGTCTGACCCTGCCCGCAGCTCAGCCCCAGGCCACCCATCCACCGCCACTGCCCCGGCAGCAGCCATGCCGGCCTCCTGTTTCCAGCAGCTCTGCCTGCTGGACACACCAGGCCCCCCTTCCCGCCTCTGGGCCTCTGTGTCCCTGTGCACACTGCCCGCTGTGCTATTCCGGGACCCTTCCCCCCTGCCCCTCCGATATCACTGGCGGACCTGTTCATTCACCCCCACTCAGGCCTTCCCTGACCTCTGACCTGCAAGGCCGCCCCAGGCCCTGCCCCCTGCTCCCCAGTTGCTCCTTCCGGCCCCCGTGCCCAGGGCTGGGCCTGTCTCCACATTCCCTGGGCTGTGCATTTTCTCTCTCCCCTGCTGACTGATACAGCCCCAGCTACGTGAGCCTTCTGAAGCTGACACAAATCAAAGCTGCACTGAGTAAAACATCCAGGTCTGCAGGGCACCAGCCCCGTTTCTGAGAGTTAGGCAGCCACCCGTGGCCAGCGGGAGCCGCGTGGGATGGGGCAGGGCATTCGCTGTCATGGCGCGTTCCACCGGATGGGGCCTCATGGTCAGCCCGGCGACGGGGTAAGCCTGCTCATCCCCTGCTTGGGTCCTTGCTCAGACGTCCCAGTCAGGTGAGGGCTGCGGCGGCCTTGCTGTCGGGGTTTACTGCTTGCTCCTTCATTCATTCATGCCTTAAACCACCTGTGGACACCAAGGGGAAGGTCTGGGGGGCCTAGGCCTCTCTCCCCTCTCGTCTCCCCCTTCTCTCCCCTCTCCCCTCCCTCCTGCCTCTCCCACCTGCTGCGGTCTCCCTTTCAAACCATGGTGGAGTGGGCCTCGGGCAGCACGGCCCTGGGTCCTGGCAAGGGCAGCTCTGGGACAAGGTGGGGACCAGACTGGCCGGAACACACCCAGCTCCAATCGATGCTGGGTGTGGGACCTTGGGCTAGTGAGCACCCACCCCAAGCCCCAGTTCCTTCTCGGTAAAGTGGGGACAGCAAAATGCCCTCCTCTTATGGGTGCCTTGAGCGCAGCATAGTCCCCGCATAGCCCCCGCAGAAGCTTCTGGAACACCAGGCAGCCTAAGTGCTGTGTGCCGGCTGTTACTGTGAGGCTGGTGCTGTGGGTAAACGAAGGAACTGCTCTGTCTTCTGACTCTGTCCTATGGACCCTGGGGACCGTCGGGGTCTGGCCACCCACAGCAGCCCTTTTCCTGGGAAGAGATGGCCCTGGGCCCATGCCCTGCTCCTTGGGTGTGGGGCTGCTGTGAGGAGGGTGATTGATGGCCACGTCCACTGCACACCCGCTCTCTCACCACCGCGGAGCACCCGAATCCTTTACAGAGCCGCCTGCACAGGCCGCAGACTGCTCCCCACCTCCCCCGCTGTGGCTGTCTATACCCCTGACCCCAGCTGCAGGCCTGGCCTGCCCCCTCAACTCTGCCTGGAGATGGTAGGCCGGAGGAAGTGGGGTGCAGGGGAGGAGCCTTGCAGGGGGAGTTCGGACACCGCCCCTCACACCATGCACTTCAGCTGCCAGTGGGAAGCCGAGTGGCTATTTAGTTTCCAGAAAAGTGCTTGGACCTGGTAGAAGCTTAAAACCTCCTGGCCTCCTTTATGGTGAGACGTGGGGTCTTCAGTGGGACATGCAGGGCCGGGAGCAGGGCCTATCATCACCCAAGAAGCCTCTGGACTGGGCAGGTGCAGGGGGCGCCCCTGTGTCCCTCGCTGTCGCTGGCCGGAGGACACCAGAGTGGGTGTTGGTGTGTGTGGCGAGTGTGGCTGGGGCTCCGGCTTCTCCCCATGACTCTGCAGAGCTGGCCTTGGGAAGTGGGGAAGGGGCCATGAGCCCAGGAGGTGAACCTGGAGGAGAGACCCACCTCACTCCTGTGGGCCAGCCTGGAGGGTATGCAGGGTCCTCACAGGGTCCCCTGGGATTAGTTGCAGCTGAACCTGTTCTAAGCAGCATGGGATCCCCAGCCCTGTGACCCTGACTGGCCGGAACCGCAAGGGGATGCCTTCCTAAGTCCGGGAGGCACTGGGGACATTAATGAGGTGGTTTCTGAACAGGAGGATCTATGCTCTGGACAGGACTTGCAAATAGCAAAGCTCATTGTCCCCACCACATGGGCCTGCACCTGCCTCCAACAGGCGGGTCCCCTGACCACTGTGGTCCACTGTCCTTCCGTGTCCTGGTCCCTAGTCTTGGGAGGCCCCGGAGAGATGGGACGACCAGCCGGCGTCACACAGCCTGTGAGGACAGTCTGCCAGTTCCGGCCTCAGGTCTCTGAGTCCAGGCCCTGCAAGGACAGATCCCCGTCAGGCCCCGTCCCAGGCCCTCGTCTGTTACATAATTCAGGCGTGAAATCCCGGAAGGGGGAGCTCCTGAGCCCGACCAGCACTGGGGATTGGGGTCTCCCCATCACACACCCTTGGTGGCAGGGCCCTGCTGGGGGTGGCAAGCAGGTTGGCCTCGCCTCTGTCCAAGGTGACTGGCATTTGTCATGACTTGGGTTGGTTAAGAGTCTCCGGAAACCCAGGTGGCTCCATCACCACCTGATCCTGGCCCCAATTCTAGGCAAAAGGGCAGAGCTGACGGGACTGTGGAGGGGGCCACCCCCTCCTGGATGGCCTGGGTGGTGGGCTCAGCCCACTGGAGGCTCAGAACAGCGAAGGAGGATATAGCCTCCTGCCCTCCCAACCCCTGGCCCTGCACCCTGGGAGATGCCCGGGTCTCCCCACGGCACCCTAGGAGCCGGCTGGCGTGGCATGGAGGCTGCTGCCCAGCTACTGAGGAGGCGCCTCTGTACTAGCTGGGCTAAAAATAGCGGGGGGGATCTCGGGCAGGGACAGCCGGTGGGAGGCCTGTCAGGGAGGGGCCGGGAGGGGCAGGACAGCAGCCTGGGCGCGGGACCCGCCGTCAATGGCGTGGGTGCCCCCACCCTGTTCCCGGTGGCCAGGCCAGCCGCGGCCCAGCTGACAGGCTATTTTTTCCCCTGCTTGACTAAATATGGTCAGGGAGCGCAGCCCGAGGGGGCCACTTGGCCAGGGCCGCGTGTTTGGGATGCTTGGCCGGGTATATAAGAACTGCAAAGGTGAGGCCGGCTCCTGACCCGAGGGGGGCCCCCACGCCCGCTCTGGCCTCTCAGGTCAGGCCCTCCCCTCCCCTCCCCTCCCCCGCCCCTGTGTCTAGGCGAGCCGGCTGTGTGCCTGCGAGAGCGTGCACACCCGCGGGACCTTCCCTTTTGTTCCACCCTGACCTCTACCTTCTCTACCTTGTGCTGACCCCGCTGGGGTGCAGGGGCTCCCTGCGGAGGAGGCCAGGACTCAAGGTGTGCAGCTCGGCCGCCTCTCCCTAACTCTGCACCAGCGCCTCCTCTCTCTCTCTCTCTCCCAAGATCTCCCTCCGCTAAGTCTGCTCTGCTGCAGGAGGGCTGGGGGAAGGGCAGGGGTGTGGAGAGGGGGTGCCTGGTGTCTTCTTTCTCTCTCTGCCCCCCCACCCCCAAGTGCGGACGCATCGAGCTCCGGCCCCCACCCCTGCATTCGGGATTGGCTCCCGGAGGAGGTGGCTGGTGCTGCCGCCGCTGCAGCATCTCCTAGGGAGCCGCGACCCTGCGCCGGCCGCCGCTGCCGCTGTCACCAGCCCGGCCCCGGGGTGCCCTGGGCTCCGCGGTGAGTCCTGCTCAGCCCATCGCCACCGCTGGGCCGCCGGGACGGCCCCTGCAAACTTGCCGGGCGCCGCGGTGGGGGTGTGCCTGCCGGCGAGGTGGGTGCTGCGGGTGCCGGCGCCGTGTGGGTGCCAGCGCCGTGCGGCGCCGGCGGGGGTGCCGGGGAGTTTTCTCTTGGCTCTTGGCTCGCGGCATCATCCACATTTGGAAAACTGCAGAGCCAGCAGCCGGCAGGGCCGGAGGGCGCGTCCAGCTGGGAGGCAGGAACTTTGACTTGCGGGCATTTTGCAAGAAAGCAGCCACCCCCCACGCGGGCAGTGGATGGCACGGGGGCTGGGTGGGGGCGCGATTCCCCTGCCGCTTTGCAACAAAGCCCCGGCAGCCGGGCATGGGGCTAAACTTACCTTGAACTTGCGGTACCCCCCACTGAGGTGCTGGTGGGGGGCAGGGATTCCTGAGCTGAGCGGCGGGCGAGGCTGCCCCTGGTCGGACTCGGCACTTCTGCAGCTCGCCCAGCCACGTCAGGGTCAGGAGGCGTTTACAGGGGCAGGGCGGCGGGGGGAGGGGGCACACGTGGGCGGAGACTAGGGGGGCTTTGGGGAGAGCAGCCCTGGTGGTCTGTGTCTGTGCAGGTCCCTGCTGGGGAGCTTGACTTCCGCGTGGCCTCCCGTGGGGCTGATGCTGGGGGCCGGGTGGTATTCACCTCTGAAGAGCCCGGGACGAGGCCCCGGGCACCAGGAGCCAGCTCGGTTCACGGTGGGGTCTGCCTGGAGGTGGCTGGGTGCTCTTTTTCTATTCGGATGGGAAACTTTTTGAAAAGTGACTACAATTCAGTTGTGAGTGGGCAGAAGTCCTGTGGGCTCTGGCTGGATCTGGGGTGACTCTCCTGCCCTTTGGGACTCCCAACTTTCCCCTTGACCCCCAGACCCCATCCCAATGAATGCCTCAGCGGTGGGGAGGGCTTGAGCCAGGCTGCAGGAGTGTCCCAGGCTCTGAGGGCTCGTGTGCCAGGGAGCTGGGGATGTTGAGGAGGCCTCTTCCCTGGACTCTGAGCCCAGTTATTGCGGAGGCCTTGGGAGGGCACAGATGAGCGGTGGAACCCGGGTGCCCCCGAGGTTGAAGCTCAGGCTGCCCTTTTTGTATCCTTGGCTATGTGAAAATGATAAATCACAGCAGCCACATGGAAATGGGACATCAGCTTCTGCTTCTTTCTGCCATTTACTCTTTCCTCTGTAGAGGGGATGCCAGAGCCTTAAGCACAACCCCCCCCCCCCCCCCCCCCCCCCCCCCATGTGAAACTCCAACCCAGCCATGCCTGGCTGCAGACCCACAGCCACAGCATGCTCAGTGGCCTCTGCACCACCGCAGGCTCTGCGGAGACGTTGCCCTGCCCTGGGTGGTAGAAGAGAACCAATTCGCTCAGGGCTGTCCCCTCGCAGGGACGGGCTGCCTGGGGGAGCAACAGTCATGCTGGGCCTCTCTTCCTGACGAGGACAATGGGAGGTCCTTTCATGTCCCGGAGCTGCTGTCCCAACCCACGCCAGGGTCAGTGCCAGGACAGGGGCCAGGGCCCAGCTGGGCCCTGCCACTCAGCAAGCCCCCTGTGTCTGTGCCCGGCCTGCACCCCCCACTGGCGCCTCCCTGGCCCCCATCCCCACCAGGCACCTGCAAAGCCTTCTTTCCACCTCTCACCACCTCCTGTGCCAGGCTCACCCTGGGCCACTGCGAGGCCTCCAAACCCTGCAGGCCTCTTCTTCCTCCTCCTCCTCCTCCTTCTCCTCCTCTCCCTGCTCCCAGCAGGTTAGGGGTGGCTTCCCTTCCTGCTGGCGAGGGCCTAACCTTGAGGTCCCATTGGTCTCCTTCAGGTTCTTCCTCCACATTTTTCACTCTGGCTTCACAGCTGGTCATAGAAGTTGGCAGGGAAGGAGGGAGCCTCTGCTTCCCACTCAGGGACATTTTTAAACGCAATGAAAAACATATCGATACAATTAAGTATTCCAAAGTGCTTAGTTTGCCACTTGCTAAGTTTACTTAAACCCTCTTTAACAGGCTCATTAGGAGCTGGTGAGCACCGGGAAATTCATTAACAGGAAGGCGGCCCCCCGCATTTGACTGTAAATTGGTATTGATCAGGGGCTGGTAGGGGCTGGTGGAGGCTGGGCGGCCGGCCACAAAGAGCCAGGTGTGGGACCAGCCTCCCGGGGGTGCCACAGCAGTGGTGCTGGGCAGGTGACGGTGGCTGCTGACCCCCGGTGCCCGTGTGAGCTGCTGGCTCTGCGCAGCTGCCGCTTCAGGTGGGCCGCACTGCGCGGCGGTTCAGGGTGGTGACGCTGCGAGGCGGGGGCAGGGGAGAGGGTGAAGAAGAGCAAAAGAAGGAGGGAGAGAACCGGGGGAGAGACGCTCCCTCACCCACTGGGTGTCTGCTGTGGCCAGGCTGAGGCGCCTAGGGAGTTGCACCCCTAGTGGACGGCCTCTCAGGAGATCCCGGCCACTCTCTGGGAACCTGGAATCCTCCAAGCATCGTCCTTCTCGCTCACATCTTCAGAGAGAGGTACTGAGCCCTCCCTCAGGAACAAGGGTCCCGGGAGGCAGCCTTCACCAGGGACCTGCCCAGGAAACCGTCAGCTGCCCAGGTAAGCCCCCAGGGCACCTCTCGGGTCTCTGGTTTGTAGTCCCTCGTCGGGCCTCAGGAGCAAGGAGTTGTCCAGCTCCCAGAGAAGGAAGAGGCTGGTCCTGTGAGTGGGGTGCTGGGCGGGTGCCCCCTCTCTGGGCCTGGCTGGGACAAGGGGGCCCAGAGGGACAGGAAAGTGCTGGCTTTGAAAGTTTGGGACATGGATGGTGCCTCTCTGCTCTGGGGTGAGGGTGGAGGGGCAGCCTGTTTCTTCCATGGATGCAAAACCGAGCTACTGCTGGGGCCAGGGACAGGTGCTCGAGACTTTCTGGGGCTCGCTGTCCACTTCCGCCTTTCTGGATCGTGTGAGTGTGTGAGACAGAGAGAGAGGCGGATTCAGGGATGGAGGGGCGCCGAGGTCAGAAGGGAGCAGGGAGCCCTGGGCCCCTGGGGGTGGCTGGACCCCCGGCAGCAGGGGCAGGAAGCCCGTCCTGCCCACACAGAGGGCTCCAGCCCTGGATGCCGGGGAGGAAGCTCCACTGCCTCTGAGCTGCCTTCTCTACACGGCAGTGGGGTCAGCTTCTACCGGGGCGGCGTCCCGAGGTCTTGGAACTACATACTGACTGCCTGCTTGGGAAACATACTTCTTTATATGCCCATATGGACCTGCTAAGCTATGGAATGTAAAGAAGTATGTATCTCAGGCCGGGAACTCTCTCGCCGCACTGAGGGGCACTCCACGCCACGGGGGCCGCTGGGGCCGACAGCCAGCCAGGCGGCTGTGGCGGGAGTGAGCCCGGGGCGGCAGGCTGCCTGGGCGTTGGTGGACGGTCATGTCCCCGCCAGCATTGTTCTGTCACTTCGCCTGTGTCAGCAGGTGGAAATGCTCACCAGACATTAAATATTCAGCTTGCTGACTGCGGCAGAGGGGAGGCGGCCTCCAGCAGGCATGGGGTCCGACGTGGGGCTGGTGAGGCCTGGGGGGTCGGGGCCTTGGCTGGAGAGCACAGAGTGATGGCGGAGGCTCTGGGGGCTCCACTGATGGCCGCCCTGGAAGAGGCCATCAGCCAGCAGAAAGGGCCGCTTGTGGCCAGGGCAGAAACTGCTCAGAGGCACAAGACAAGAGCAAGTTTGGAAGAGGGCAGGTGGCTGGATGCAGGAAGGAGGGAGGGGCTGGGTAGCACAGGGGAGAGGCTGTGGAGAGAAGGCACCTCTTGTGCCTGCATCCAGCCCTCCTGGCCGCAGGGCAAGGCAGAGGAACTTGGAGGCATGTAGCCTCCAAGGAAGGCGCAGCCTGCACGAGGAGATGCTGGGGATGCAGGCAGGGTCAGGGCCACCACTGCCCTTAGGCCCCACTCCTCTGCTGAAGGTACCTGGAACAAGGTCAGAGGAGCTGAGTCTGTGTAGCTCTGAACCCACAGCCCACCCCAGGGGCCTGGGAGCCATTTGATTTTGCCAAATGTCTCCGGCTCATGCCGCCCCCACCTGTACCCCCGCCAAAGCCCCGGTTCAGCTCTCTGTTCCGCCGAATCCAAGCTGAGGCATGTTTTGCTGTGAATGCAGGTGAGGCTTTGGCAGAAAGCAGTGTGTGGCCCAGGGCACCTTGCACCGCCCGTCGGGGGCCTGAGAGCCACCTGCTCTGCTGCCATCCCAGTCCCGACCCAAGAAAGGACTGGGAGGATATCCTGGGGCCCAGGGGATGAGGACAGGTCAGGATCCGTCCGTGAAACCCCTTTCCCCAGTGCTGGTCCTTCAAGGAGAGGGTGGGTAGCGGGTTCCCATCCTCTCCTTGGTAGCAGGGTCGTAGGCAGGAGTTGGGCCACTGTGTGAGGGGCGTTTGCCCGGCTTCATTTCTGAGTCTCAGATTGGAGGCGTTTGCCACCTGGGATGAGGCCAGGTCCCTGCCTGCGCACCCCCACCCCCCCACAGGCCTCAGGATTAATTTCCAGAGTGTATGTCCTCCTGCCTTGGCACTGCTCCGGCCACAGCAGGTGCCGCTGCACCCTATATCCCGCACCCTGGCCTCCGGCAGGAATGGGGCGGGAAGGGACGGCAGGCAGCCCCCTCCTGCAGCAGCTCGAGGCCTTGGGTCTGGGGGCAGCCAGATCACCTGAGCAGCTGGGGTCAGCACAGGGAGTGCTGAGTAAAGGGATTGGGGGCCATTCTGAGCTTTCAGGAGGCTCCCACCCCGCAGAGAGCCTCCAGTTGATTGGAGGGGAGGGCCTGACAGTCAGGGCTCCTGGCCTTCAAGTCTTCCTTCTGGAAGCTTCGTTCTCCCAGCCTCGGCCCCATCTGGTGTAGCAAGAAGGGAGCGGGTGTTGACCTTGGGCACAGCCTCCTCTCAGCCTCTGGACGCAGAGGGTCAGTGCCCAGCATCCGCTGACGTCATCTCTTCCCTGCCTGCTTCCAGCTCCGGCCACAGGGAGGGAAGTAGCCGGGTGTGTGGCCACCGAGGTTGCCGGTGGCCACAGACACACCGTTCTCTTCCCCTAGATGCGGCTGTCGTGCATTAAAGCTTTATTGCAGGATGTGGTGTTTAAATAAAAGCATTAGTGTTTTGGAATTAGGTTTGACTGAGCAGTAAAACTAGAGAGTTCACAGGGAGAGAGCTGCGGCCTGCTCGGCTGTAAATCACCTCCAGTCTCTGATCCGCTGAATTAAAAATGAGCATTGCACGGCACCGCCCCTGGCAGCCCGAGCCCTGCTCCCCGGCACGTGTGGCGTGACGGTGCTCCCCAGGGATCCTGCTGCTTTCCTAGAGACACTGGGACCCGGGGCTGGAGTCTCCCACACGTGAATCTCCAAAGTTTGGCTCCTGGGCAGCAGCCAGGAAGGGAGCCCCAAACTGGCATGGAACATGGGCATGCTGGCACTTTCGTCTGTGGGGGTCTTTGTGCCCGTCCAGTTGAAGGAGGGGAGAGTGGGCAGGGTAGGGGCACGGACCCTCACTGGCTATGTCTTGCCCACAGGGACTCTCCTGAGACCACTTAGGCACGCTACCACGGGGGCCGGGACTCTCAGAGGGAAAGGAGCCTGGACTGGGCTGAGGGGGCTGGACACGGGACACCCACCCCGTTGGGACTTGCCTGCCAGCTTGGGAATCCAGGTGGGAATCCAGGTGGCCATGAGGAGGAGGACAGTGCCTGTGTCTCACTCTCTGAAGCAGGTAGCACCAGGTGTAGGCTCCTGGGTTTCCCAGAACACTCTGGAAACTGCCCCACAGTGATTAGAGGGTGGGCCAGGCTCCTGCTGGTGAAAACAGTCGCTGCAGAAATTGTGGAGCCCATAAATTCAGCAAACCAAATTAGTTACATTTTTCTATCCTACGGCTCACAAAAACCAGCCACGCTCCAGGTGCTGTTTCCACCTGTGAGTGGGACCAGCTCTGGGTCCTAGCGCTTGTGTGAAGGAGAAGGATGGCCTTTGGGAAGGGACAGCCCCGCTGCTGCCTGCACGCATGTGTCGCGATGAGTGATCTTGCATTTCTGCAGCCAGGTGGCCAAGGACATGGTGGCACCCCCTTCTAAAGAGGGAGTCACCGGTGATTCTGGTACTAGTGCATTCATCAAGTGCAATAAAGCATTTTATTGCACAAGCATTCAAAGCGGGCACAGGGGCTGGTGAGAGCATTTGCGAGAGGTGCGTCGGCCCTCTGTGAAACTGTCGGGCTCACATGAGAAACATTGCATCGAAGAATAAACTGCTATTAAGCATGATTAGATTGACCCACAGGACAGGTATTTTAGCTGCCGCAGCCGGAGTCAATCAAAATGAACATCGCTCGAATTGCAAATTTTACACCAAAAATGCTCTAAAGTAAAACTGAGAGAACCTGAGTGGCCCGAGCCATCTTCAGGACCAGGGTGTGGCTGAGCAGTGCTGGCCTGGAGGGTTTCCGGGCTGGGATGGCCGGAGGTGGACGGGGCGATGCGATCGCGTGAGTTGCTGCCACCTTCACATAAAGGGTAACCCAGCAATCTGAGAGGCTTTGTGCTGACTCAGCCCCGCCATGCACGTCCTATTGCAGAGGCCTCCCGTGCTCTCTGCAGTCCTGCTCCCGCTTTTGATGCCTCTGGGCAGGACACTGACCTCGGGGTGGCTGGGCTTGGGCCCCGGCAAGGGAGGCTCTTGGACAGGAGCACAGGGCTTTGTGAGGGGCCCTGGCCTTGCCCACTGTCCTTGGCCAACCAGCAGCCTCTGTCCCTGTGAACTGGAGGCATCACACCCAGGAAGAGGTGGGCATGGCTTTTGGGAAGGGAAGGCACCCGCGACAGCGTTAGCAGCTCCCAGAGCCTCGTGCTGTCCGCTCCTTCCTGAGGTCCAAGGCCCAGCTGGCCAGAGCTTGGGGCGGGGAGGGCCCTCTCCGGAGGCCCCTGGGTGCCCAGGGAGGACTGTGCCTTTGGGGAGGACTCTGCTTTTAGTGCTCAGAGTCCCCAGCCAGCTCTGACCCCTGGAAGCCCGTCCTGCTGAGTGGGGAGGGGCGGTGACTGCAGCAGAGGAGCAGGGCAGGCTGCTGCAGAGCTGCCGCCCAGGACGCTGCAGAGCACCGCAGGCAGCATGCAGGGCTGCGCGTCTCAAGGGCAGGGATCAGAGGGCCACCTCTGACAGCTCCACCGCCGGTCCCTTAGACAGAGGGACACGGGGCTGAGGTTCCCACACCGCGGTCACTGCAAAGGTGCTGTGAGCTCGACCGATTCACCCTGGTTTCAGAGGCACCACTCAGCCTCAGGCCAGGTCTGCTCCCTGCACCAGGCGGGCTGCCCCCATGGGGTGCAAGTGTGTGATCTGAAGGACAGAGATGCTGGGGGGGGGCCTCTCAGGCCTCCTGTGTCCACCCCAGGGAGAGATCATGGGGGAGAGAGAGAGCTCTGTTTCAGGAGTGCTGGGTGCAGAGGTCACTGGCTGCTCCCTGGCCAGGAGGGGGTCACCCAGAAGCCCTGGTGGTGGGAGGCTGGGGTCCACTCCTCACAGGGTCGACTCCTTGGCTGGGACTGGAGGCAGGTGCGTGTGTGTGTGTGTGTGCGCTTGCATGGGCGTGCATGGAGGGCGATTTCTGGGATGACTGGGACAATGACCCAGAATATTTTTAACAGTGGCAGGAGAGGGAGTAGAAGGCAGCTGTCCCTGGAACCCGTCCCGGGGGGCCCCGTGAGGACGTTTTGAGGTTGAAGGACGCCCAGGACAGTTGCACCGTGTGGCCCTTGTCATCCTGGCAAGCCGGTGCCCTCTCTCATGCCCAGATATGGCTCCGGGGCTGCATGTGTCTCCCCAGCTGCCCGCCTGCCCACCACGCCAGTATAAATAGTCCGCGTTCTCAGCTGTCCCATGGACAGGCTGAACTCGGATGACTCTGCCGGAGCTCTAGGAGTGCCCCCGACCCCGCCCACCACCGAAGTGCCTGAGGCCAGCAGCTGTAGCGGGACAGAGGCCGCCGGGTGAGGCTCTGGGCTCTTGGGCTCGGCCTCTGTCTCCCCCTCCTCACCTGCCCCCTTGGAGGGCATCAAGTCCAGGAGGGACCCAGCTACCTTCTGTTGCTCCTTCCCCAGGGCGTGGTGGGGCCTTTGCCCATCAAGAGTGAAGAGGGATAAGAATCCCCACCCTGGGAATGGGTGCAGGCAGCTGCTTGGTTCCTTGGCCTCGGGCTCAGGCCTGCAGCAGGCGAGGCTGTCGCTGGGGCCCCTGTTGCCCCTCCCTCGGGTACCTCCTCACCTGTCCCAGCCCTCCTCCCACATCAGCTGTAGCAACACACTCCAGAGGCCTTGGAGCCCCGAGCACCAGCTTGCCAAGCTCCTTCCCCGGGGAACCTGCTTTCCCTCCACCCTTAACTCAAGAAGTGACTCTCTAATGGTGGAATTTCAAACACCTCCAAGGCCTGTGGAGCTGACGCCCTTGAATGCGAGCAGGAAAGGCCCATCTTGTGTTCCTCAGACATGGGGTGCTACGCCCCGCCTGAGGACAGATGGGGACACTTCTCACAATGTCTCTGCACGCTGGGTGGCCTCACTGAGCCAGAGGGAGGGCAGAGAACACGTTGGCAGAATCGAGAGCGCGATACGCACTTGTACGTGGAGCTGGGGCCTTCCTTGCTGTCCTGAGGCCTGCGGTGGCCGCACGGACGCCCTCGTCATTTCATCCGTGGCCATTCCTGAGCTCCTGGCTTAGGGATCTGTTTCTGCAGGTGGGTGGGAGCAGTGGGCAGGTGCGCTCCCACCCACAGGAGGGGGCTCCAATCAGACTCTGTGTGCCAAGGGGCTTTTCCTTATCCTGGGACACGTGGCTGTTCATTTGTCCCCGAGCTGCCAAGCCCTCTCTCTTGACCTCGGGACTCTCTGATCGTGTTCTCAGCCAACAGCCTTCTTCAAATTAAACTAGCTTTTACCCTGGCCCTATCTTTGAGATCCTAAGACACAAAAGTCTATCTTGCCATTTTTGCAAAGAACAGCAAAACAATCACGTGTCCCCTCCCGCCCCTGCCTCCCTCCCACCTGCCCCCTGCTCTGTGGGTCTATTTGAGGCGAAATTTATCTCTGGGAAGGGCCCCATCAATTTGCCTTGCTCTTTTGTTGACAAGTTTATTAAAAACCCAGGCAACTCTGTATTAAACTTTTATCAGTGTTGAGAAATAATATATTTCTTTTTTTGAATAGATAGAAAAGTTATGGATTTGGGCTGAGCGGGTCTTGTTCAGCATTTGGCTGAGTCAGCGTTGCTGATGATAAGAAACAAGCCCGTTTTGGGGTGCAAGGTTTCCTTTTGCCTTTTAATTAGGGGTCTCTCTGGGGACTGCCCTGCGCGAGCCAGTGCCCCCCACAGAACCCCGAAGGCTCCTACAGAAACCCCGCGGGGGCTGCCCACACACACCCGGCTAACTGTAATTCTTTGCTATCTATTTTAATAATTAACCAAAATCTGGAATTAAAATTTAATTTAGTGGTGAATCTGAGCGCTAATAGGTAATGGTTTTGCATGGAGAAATATTAGGTTATTGACATTTACATTTTAAAAGCTTCATAGTAAGAAACAAAAAAAGCATCCAGATGGGAGTTGGCAATGTCCTCCCCTGGTGGGAGGGGACGGGCACCCTGTCCTGCCCCCTGGTGAGTGCCTGGGGTTGCGGAGGAGAAGGAGAGGGGCTGCTCTTGCCTTCGCCTTGGGTCTCTGAGTCTCTGTAGGGCTTTGGCGGCGCAGGGCTGTGCTCTGCAGTCTCTGAGGGCAGCGTCTTTGCTGCGGGCGTGACCTGGTGTTGGTTGCCCTTGAGGGGAAGTCATTTGGTGCCGCATCTTCACTGAGGACGCTGGTTGTAGTGTCCCCTGTGCCGGGGCAAGAGACACCTTCCCCTGGGGGTCCTGTGTGGTTTCTGCCCAAAGTGGCCACGGTTCCCCGAGGTCCTGGGCGAGGGCTTGTGGGTGCAGCAGGACGGAGTGTTGGTTTTCACCACCCTTGAGGGACAAGTGCCCAGGGACCCTGTGCCAAGCTCAGACCGGGCCATGGCGTGACCAAGACTCAGGTTGCACAGGGCTGGTGCTCACACACGGCCGTTCACACGCCCACATGGAAGACCTGAGGCGCAGGGGGCTATGGAAGTCCCCAAGAACCCCTCGCTAGGTGTGTAGTGCTCTGTGCCTGGGGCCCCCTCTGCCCCACCAGAGGTCAACCTGGGGACGGCTGCGGCTGCAGGGGAGGGCCTGGCGGTTCACTTCACGCTTGCTCCTCCTTCCACCTTCCAGGACTGTGGGGCTGCCTCTCCTCTAGGGTCCAACAAAGGGGCTGGGGCCCTACCAAAGGCAGGAGCGGCTTCCAGGATGAGGTGGCAGGCGTGGCTCTGGCCCCCCTGCTCCCCCGTGGCCTCACCCTTTGGGTATCCCTGGGTGAGGCTGCTGTAGCCGTGGCTCTCAGTGACACTTCCTACCAGGTCTTTATCTACATCACTATTTGCTCCAATTATAACTAATTGGACACGTACTGCATCTTCATGGCATCTAATTTTCTATTGATTTTAACAGGGCTGCTGGTGTTTTCGGCAGAGATTGCCCATCGCTGCTTAAAAATGCTGAGTGTACTTCCCTGTGTGGGACAACTCCATCAGCAGATGTTTTAAAACCTGTTTAATTGTTTGGTTCATAACGCACTAGCGGTAGGGGCTGCAGCCCTGTTCTCTATAGCACTGGAGTCAAGAGAGAGGCAGAAGGACCCAAAGTGGGTTCTCCAGAGAATCCACGCCCTGGGCTCCATCCCCAGTCCTGCTGTCCCGGCGAATGGTAAAGTCACCAGAAACGCTTGGGCCGCCTCTCTGCCAGGCCTGGGCACCTAGCTGGGGACACAGAGGGGACCAGCCAGGAGCTGCCCCTCCCTTGGCAAGCTTGCCTTTACTGAGGGGACTCAGGGACTCCTTATTCGATGAGGAAACCACGGTGGCAGCTGGCCCCAGAGAAGGCCAGGCAGGGCTGGCCCTCCCCTACCCGGAGGCCCCTGGAGCCCTCGGGGCCCGGGGGTCTGAAGCCCTGGGAGCTAGGGGTGGTCGCTGTGGTGAGGGGCTGCGTGGGTCTTGGCAGGAAGGCAGCCCGTGCTGGGAGGCTGGAGGCAGCACAGCTCAGTTTGGGGAAGGCCGGAAAACGTGGGGTGCGGGGGTCTGGGAGGGGTGAGCTCTGTGAAGCACCCGACCTTTGAGCCATGGGGTGGGGCCCTTGGGGAGGTTTTGGGGCTTGTGGGATGCTGGTTTCTTGGCCTTTTTAGAGAGAAAAGAAAACAATACTTACAAGGAAGTCGAGGAAACTCGGAGGCCTCTCCCTTGTCAGCCCTCGCCCCACGCTGGTGAGACCCCAGGGTCCAGAGGGAAGGGGCTAGAGAATCTGCCAGTGAGTGGGAGCTGCTGCCCGAGGGAGCAGAGCAGAACGGGGGGTGCCCGGGTCCGCAGGGGTCCCCGACATCCTGCCCGAGGGATGGACCCAGCTCCAGCACATCCCAAGAACACAAACTGTGCGCCTGTTTCCTTCACACTTGCAAGCAAAGGTGCTGCTCACTCCCTTGGCAAAGGACGACTGGGAACTTCTCTAAGCCAGGCCATGTTGGGGTGAGTGCACCTGGAGGCTGGCTGCCACCTCATGGGGCAGCATGAAGAGGAGGAGCTGGGCCCTGGGGCAGGGGATGCTGCTGTGAGTCCCCGCATCCTCCTGACGGGCAGCACAGGACAGGTCTTGAGGCGCAGTGGGGTGTATGGGAGAAGACGGTGGCTGTCGGTGCTCAGGGCTGCACCTGGCACTTGGCCGCTCGGCGTCTGCTCACAGCTCACGCCCACCACCGTGGCGGCTGCGACGCCAAGCTTGACACCTCATCCAAGGCCGTGGGGCCTCCCCGTGGGGCTTTTGCAGCCTGTCCCGGTGCTCTGCTGCCTTTTGGGTGAGGTGACCAGTTTGTTTGCTACGTTGATTGGCAAATGCCAGACCTCCCAGCTCCTGATGGGAAAGAATTGTGGCTGGGACTCAAGTCCCCAGCTTGATCTTGTCAAATCTTCCGCTCCATTAGGAATATTGACAGCAGTAAATGAATAAGTGCGTTCCAGCTGCGAGGTCTTCGAGCCGTCCTCACTCCAGGGCCAGGGAGGGGCGGGCTCTGGGAGCCTTGGGGTCTGCCCTGCACCCTCTGTGCTACTGGAGTAAGGAGGAGAGAGGTTTGCAGAGTGTGGGCTGATGGCCCGGAATCCTCTCTGTTTTGGGATGCGAGACTGACCCCAATATGCAGGGGACTTTGGGGAGGCGACCTTGCTGCACGGCACAGATCTTTCTGGAGGGCACCATGGCAGGGACAGTCAAGGAAGGTAGCTATGGACGAGTCAGAGCAGGCCTGGCAGAGGCTGGGGTGGGGGATCGTCCAGCTCAGTCGCTCCCAGCGGGGCCTTGGAGGGTGGGCATGGTGCTGTGTGACCGTCCCTGTTGCCTGAGGGGCCTGAGCTTCTGTTCCTGCAACGTCAGGAGGGGTCAGAGAGGCCAGAGGACAGGCAGGCGGGGCAGCCCCATGTGTGCAGAGGGCAGGCAGGTGGCACAGGCCCTGGTGCGCAGCCCACACTCTGCCATCCTGGTGGGTGAGGAGCAGGTGCGTCCACCCGTGCTGCCCAGGTCGGCCTGTGCTCCCGGAGGGAAGCTCACACACGGGCACCGCATCCCCAGCACTGCCAGAGACACTTTCCCTCACCTGTCACGGCTCCTGATGGATGGGGCTGCAGGGAGGCTCATTTTATAAAACGGAACTTGCTCTCAAGTCACTGCGGGTGATAGGAGTGGGAGATACGGGAGCCAGGCGAGGGTCGTGTCACGTTCGGACCTCCGTCCTGACGCTCCGTCCTCACAGTTCCCTTGGGCATGGGAAATGCCCCTCAGCAAGATGCGGGCAAGGCTGCAGGGCTGGGGCGTAGGGCCCAGGTTCAGGCCGTGAAGGCCCCCTCAGTCTGTCCTCCCACCACCATGCAATGTGGGTGTCCCTGGAATCTTCCTGTCCTGCCCACCCAGAGATATCACGTGGTGTCAGAGTCCATCCCGTCCCACCTAGGCCACGGCAAGCCAGGCGGGAAAGTGTCCTGGGTGGGCTGTCCTGTGGTCAGCCGGGGCCCGTGGCCGACCGGGAGGTCTGTCCTGCCCCTGCTCTAGCTATGAGTGTGGTCTGGGAGGAGTTTGCAGTGACCCTCAAGGTCACTGTGCCCACAGATGTGAGCCCCTGGGGCGGGGCCCGATGGTCTGGGCTGTATCCCACAGCTGAGGCTAGTGCCAGGGGCAGCGAGCACTTGGTGAAGCCAGGGCTGTGGAGGAATCGGGCGGTGGAGGCAGAGGGCACTGAGGGCCAATCCCAGAGCGTGGAGGCTGCCTGGCACCTCTGACCCTCCCCAGACCCCTGTGGGTCCCCGATGGGGGAGCCTGGGCAGAGCGAGAGGGTGGTGAGTTGTGTGTGAGTAGGTGTGTGTGTCGGGGCGTGTGGCCCTTCGCACCGGTCCCCGTAGAGCTTGAGGGAAACTCCTCGGGGTGGAGGCCCTCCGGGACGGGGGGTAAGGGCCTGATGCCGGCCGCGAAGCCCCGTCTCCGCTGGGACGTCCGCCTGGTGGAGCTGCCTTCCTCACTGACGTCGCTGTTCCTCGGATCCGGGAGCCAAATGCTTTGCTAGAGCTGGTAAAATGGAACCAAATCGACTGTCCAATGGATTTGGTCCCCTTCAACCAGCTGTAGCTGTGCATTGATGGCGCCGTGCGGCCCGGCTGCAGGTCCCGCAGTCACGGAGAGGACCCAGCAGGCGGTGCAGGGACAGCCCGGCTCAGCGTGTGGTCAGCTCCAAGTAAGCGAAGCCCCGAGTGCTGCCCCTGCCCCTCGGGACACTTCGGTGCAGAGCCCAAGACCCCCCAGCTGTGGTGCCCCTGCTTGCTCATCCCTGCCAGGGCACCATGAAACCAATGTTCGTTGCTCACACCAGAGCTTTGCTTGAAAATGTGGGCTGAGGAGCTGGGCCCTGTGGGTTGGGCCTGCCGGGGGCCTGGGCTGGCCCTGCCCTGTCCTCTTCCCAAGGAACTTGTTTTGATTTTTTCTTTAAAATGGCCTGGACACTAAGGCTCCCGAGGGCCCCGCTGGCGACCTGTGGGGGTTTGTGTCCTCAGTGGGGAGGCCTGGGCCAGTGGCGTCTCTCCAGATGGCCTGAGGAGTGCTGGGCCTGGCAGGGAGACCACAAACAGGAGCCCCTCGGCATGGCCCGTGGCTGGGGAGGTGCCTGTGAAGGTTGCTGGGGGCCCCCGGGGCTCCCCATCTCCCCACCCTCTGGGGGGAGGTACTGACGCCTACGTGCAGGGAAGGCGGGTTACCGACGGGCACAGCTGTAGCGAGCGGAGATCTGCAAGGGGGGCTGCAGGCTGGGCGGCCTCCAGGACCTGCTTGGGGGGGTCCCTGACCACGTGCCCTTCTCTGGGCAGGGGCTGGCATGAAGGGGCTCAGGCTGCTGGGCACCAGCAGACCTGAGGCCTGGGCAGGCACGGGGGCTTCTGCTGGGCATCTCTAGGCCTAGGGTTCCAGGGCCTGTCAGGAGTGACCCCTGACTTCTACCCAGAGTAGCAGAGGCGGGGCCTCCCCTCGGGGGCCACCAGCTGCCAGTCCCAGGGCAGGTGAGACCGAGGGTCAGGACCGTGGGAGGGATGAGCAGAGGGAAGGGGTGTGGTGGGCAGAGGGGCAGACACCCTATGGACGGACGGACGGGCAGAAGAACGGGTCTGAGGACAGTGGCTCCCCCGGCCCTGGCTCAGGAAGTCACAGCTCCCTCCTCACACCCGGCCCAGCCTCAGTGCCTCTAATTCTCAGGGTCAGCTTAACCCTAACCCTGGCACGGTGTCACCCCTCTTCACACAGAGTCACTATGTCCCCAGGCAGTGGGAGAGGCCGGGAGGCTGGGGCAGTGGACGGCAGCCCTGTCTTCAGCACAGGGGTGGGGCTGGGGTTTGAAAACCAGAGTGTGTGGGATCCACGGGCTCTGCTCCTGAAGGGCTGTGGCCTTGGCCTTTATTCGAGCCTCTCTGAGTGGAGGGCAGAGTGGTCAGCTCCTGCTGGGGCTCCTATCCAGGCGCCGCCTCCTGGGAGCCTCCAGGGGCTTCCACTGCTGAGCCCTTCACAGGGGGCAGCCAGGTGGCCTGGGTATGGCTGTGCCTTTCAGAGTGACCTGACCCCAACCCCACCAACCCCAAGCTGTGTGATGCCGGGCACTGTCCTCCACTGGGGTCTCCTGCCAGGGACATCTGTCCATCGGGTGAGGCCTGGTCCTGTCCTGGAGGGGAGACTTTGGATATCCACCCAGCTGAGGACCTGGTCAGCCTGCCCCCAACCTTCCCTCCTACCTGAAGGGTGGGGAGGAGGCTGGGGAGGTGGCCGGGGTGCAACAGCTTGAGGTCCTGTGTCAAATACATCACCCGGGTGAGGACTCCGGGAACCACCCCTGGGCCTGTGGGAAAGTTTTGTGCAAACATCACGCCAAGAACAGTGTCTGCTGTTGACCCAGCACTTGCCAGGGAAGGCTGGAGCCATTGGAGTCCCTTCCAGTGCAGCCTGGGGTTCCTGTTGGTCACCATGCCAGCTGTGAACAGGGACGCCTGCTCCCTGTTGCCCGCCTGGCCCTTCCTCGCCACCCATGGCCCCACCAGCCCGACCCTCTGGCATTGACACCTGCTGAGAGCAGTGGCACAGCTGCAGAAAGCCCACAGCTGTGCGGGAGCTGCCGTGCCAGGCAGGGCCTCAGGGTACTGAGGAGGGTGGCAGGAACGGAGGGGCACGCAGGCTCCATTCCAGCCAGCTGAGAGCCAGGGCTCCCTGCTCCTGGCCTCCCGTCTCTCCTGTAAATTAAAGAATGAGATGAGGCTGAGACCATCCCCGGTTCTCCACCGCGGTCAGGACGTCAGCTCCAGATGACTATAGGACACTGTGGCTGTTACCCGGCCTACCCACCTGGGGCATCTTTGTGGAGTGCCCAGTAAAAACCACTGCACCTGCCTTGCCATCCCCAGGATGGGGCCTTGTCCGGTGAAATCACAGTGCAGCCCCTGACCAGGCCATGCACAGTGTGGACAGACAGGACATGTGGGTGGAGACGAGGGCACACTTGGAAGCAGCTCCCGTGCCTGGCGGGCCGCACACGAGGGGCTGTATGGGCTCTGACCCTCAGCAGCCCCAGGCAATGCATGACCACGGCTGGGTGTCCCAGTGAAACTTTATTGGCAGACGCTGGAATTTGAATACCGTATCATGTTCGGAGGTCACTAAATGGGTCTTTTGATTTTTTTCCTCCCAGTCATTAAAAAGGTGAATGGTGTCCTGAGCTCTCAGGGGCTGTCTGAAAGCAGGCGGCAGAGGGACTGGGCCCTGGTTGCAGCCACCACCTCCAGCTAGATTAAGAGGATAAATGAGCAGCAGGCACTGTGCGCACAGGACCGGGACACAGGGGCACCGAGGGCAGCCACTGCTCTTCCCAGCTGCTTGCTGCATGTTTGGTCGGTGCACAGGTGGAGGCCCCAGCGCAGCCCTAGTGTTCACAGTGGTGGGACCAGTATGAACAGCCCCGGCCTGCCCAGCAGGAGAGAAAAACCAGGAGGAGGCAGCTGGGGCAGGGCAGAGCCTGGAGCCTCCAGGTTTGGGGTGGGGCTATCTCATGTCTCATCCTGCACCCCCTGCAGCCTCGTGGCTTTGGGCTGAACTCGCCCCCAGCAGGTGCCCATCTCTGGAACAGGTGTCCACTGGGAACAGGGCCCAGCCAAGCCAAGGCTACTCCCCAGGGTCAAGGAAGTGGGGTCAGGGACAGGGACACAGCCCACTGGAGGACCGCAGTTTCGGATCCCAGGATCCTAGCAACCCTGGGTTGGGGTGCACAGGAGCCAGCTCTGCCAGGCTGGGCATGCCGCGGAGTGCCTGGGCATCAGAGAGGGCGAGGAGCTCACCACAGTCACACAGCCAGCCCTGGGCAAGCCTAGAGCAGGATGGGAACACATTCCTGCCTGCCCCAGGGCTGTCTTCCACTCCGGAATGGGCAGCCCTTGGCTGGACTTGGCCAGGCTGAGTTTGGGACGCTGAGTTTGGAGGGCTGCTGCCTGCAGCCCCCGCACCTGGTCTCCATGCTTTGCTGTGTGTTTAGCTGCGTGGGGGTCCGTGCAGCATCTTGCCTTAGGGGGCTCAAGGGGAGAGGGGGCAGCAGAAGGGGAGCCAATGCTGGGGAAGGGGCTTTATGTCTCCTGGGGCTCTGCCATCTGTCTTTTCATCTCCCTGGGAGGGGTGAGAATGTGGATCTGAGTGAGCAGTGGACATTGCCAGCTCAGTGAGTGAGAGGATGGGTCTGAGGGTCCAGTGCTGTGGGAAAGCCTCTCCCTGCCAGGTGCAAAAGGTGACAGGAGTTGGCCCATCCCAACCTCAGCCGAGGATCTGCAGGTCCTGGGTCCTGTATCACTGTAAGAAAAGTCCAAGAGCTCATTAGAAATGCAGATTCCAGGCCCCGTATCACACCCCTACCCCAGTCAGAGCCTCCAGAGCAAGGGCCTGGGAACCTGAAATTTTACCGAGTGCGTTGGTGAGTCTTATGAACAAGCCACACCAACCTGGTCCCCTTGATGCCTGCCAGCCCCGCACCTGCCCTATGTACACCTTGCTCAGGTCCCCTCCCTCTGCTCCCTACCCCTCAGCGGACCATCTCTTTCCGGGAAGCCTCTTGGCCTCTCAGCAGTAGGTCTCTCTCCTCTATACTCTAGCAGCCGCCATCACACTTGGGACCCTGTTGGCTGCAGTGGGTCCCTGTGGAATCTCCCCTCTCCCTGCAGCCTTGGGTGGAGGGTGAGAGGTGTGTGCAGTTTCCCAGATGTCAAGGGATGAAGTAACGTAGTCTGTGTGTGTGCATCTCCTTGTTCTGGGAGAAAGTGGTGTTGACCACAAACAAGCAGAAAGAAAGTTAAATTCTATCACCCCAAGCAGCCCCTGGTGAGATGCCAGGCACTTCCTTCCAGTCTTTTTTTCCCGAATGTAGCTCAGTTTATCCCCATCCCACCTCCCACCACACACACTAAGACAGCGGCCACAGGGCTGATAAACAGCCGTTTCTGCAGAGCAGTGCCTGGGGCCCCCTCCTGCATCATCAGTGGCTCTGTCCACCTTTCTGCCCAAGGTCCTGGGGTCAATGCACTGCCAACGCCCCATCCATGACCAGCGTGAGCAACCTCACTGCTGTCCATAAACGCTCCTGTGCTGAGCCCTGGGCACAACGTTCTCCAAATTCTGCTGGCTCTGACATGCCTGTGGTCCCGCAGCATCACCAAAAACATCCTGACTTCCTTCCTCCTGAGCATGGGATGGAGGCAAAGCCCTGAGCAGCCTCCTGTGGGTCACCCACCGCACCTGCTGCACCCACCGCACCTCCTGTGCCCACCACACCTGCTGCCCCCTCCATGCCCACCACACCTGCCACTCCTGCCGTGACTCCCGTCCCTCTGCAGGTCCCTGCTTCCCTCTCTTCAGCAGCTTGCTCAGGCGCTAACCATCTCCCACCCCAGCGCCCTGTCCTTCCTCAGGTCCTGCTGACCGGGCAGCCTCTGGTCTGCAGCAGGGCACACGGGCCTCCGAGCGCTGGGCTGTGGGGTTGCTTGTTGCGGTTGTCCCTCCCAGCCTCTTGCTCCCGTGTGCCTGGCCTGGGACTTCCTCCAGGTGTATTTGTGGAGGAAGCCAGAGAACGGGTGCAGGGTGCAGACAAGCCTCTGAGGGGGACCGCACAGGAGGTGGGGTCCCAGGCAGAAGGGCCAGTGCAGCCTCCTAAGTTTCAGGAACAAGCTGTGATCTGGAAGCTTTGGAAACTCTTGAAGACAAGGAGCAATGATCTGTGTTGGACCAAGGATTCCAGATCCCTGCTCTGCTGCCTCCGGTGGGAACACCCACACGCCCTCCCCAGGACCCCTGGGCCGACAGCCTGGGTTTGTGTGTTTCAGTCCAGGATCTCGAGCCCTTAGAAAAGAGACCCTGCTCCCATCCCGGCCACTCCGTCTCATGCTTCCTCACTTCGTGTCCACTCGTCCCAGCGTGCGGGGGGTGGGGCTGGTGCTCTAGGACTGAATTCTGGTCCTGGCTCCCACCCTGGGTGTTTCTTTCCTATAGGTCAGCCCTGAAATGTCCATTACTCACTAAGAAAAGGAAAATGCTCATTTGAAAGACAATTCTTCTCTTTGGCAATGCTGAGACATTCTCCCAGCCCCAACCCCACAGTGCTCCAGTGTGTGAAGCACAACAGCTGTTGGGGAAGTTCAGTGCATCTGTCCTAACCAGGGCTGGAGGTGATGCCAGTCTGTGCAGCTGGGAACACCTCCTCCACTGTGGCTGAAGGGGCTCCACCTGGCACCTGTGCCACCAGTGGCCCCTGAACGGGCATCCAGGCCCACCCTTAATAAAGATGCATTGCTCATTCTGTTTCAGACCTTGTTTGTCCTCCCCAGCTCCCCAGTGTGTTCTGGAGGAGATCCCTCCACTGTCAGACAAAGACTTCAGAATGACAGCAGTCATCCCACCGAGAGTCAGTGGCGTCGGCATGTGCTTCTCCTTCTTGTCAGTGCCCCTCTGGCTCAGTCCAATGCCCAGTGCTTACAGCTGGGGAAACACACACGGGAAACACACACAAGCACATACACACCCCATACACGGGCACAGGCTCACATGCGCACACATGCACACTTGTGCAAACACACACACAGAGGCACATGCACATTCTCACACAGGCACACATACACAATGTGCACATACACAATGCACACACAGGCACACACATGCACACCCGCACACATGCTTACACATACACTTACCTGCACATTCCCACACACGGACATGCAGGCACACCCCTCCACACACACATATATGCACATGTATGCACACTTTCTCACAGATACACAAAGCAATGCAGACACTCATGTATGTATATATGAGCACACATGCATACACACAGGCACACACTGTGCACACACATACGTATGCACACACCCACACATGCACAACACACATAGGCACACATGAGCACACACTCACATGCACACACGTTCCCATCCCCCCACCACACAATCGCACAGATGCCTAAGGCCTTGCAGCAGGTGAGACCGCCCGTCAGTAGGATTAGGGGCCAACAGAGGGTTCTGGCAGCAGATGCAGGCAGTTTGGAGAAGGGGCTGAGTGCGAGCTGAGGCAGACAAGGGAGGCTGAGTGAGGGAGAGGGTTGGGTCCCTGAGGTGGGGCAGGGGGAAGGGTGGGAGGTGGCTGAGGGAGCTTCCCGGCGAAGCTCAGAATGAGGCACTCACGTGGGGGGTTGTTTGGGCTTTCCCAGGTGAACCCT
The DNA here is from genome assembly GCF_002776525.5 of Piliocolobus tephrosceles. Taxonomy (NCBI): domain Eukaryota; kingdom Metazoa; phylum Chordata; class Mammalia; order Primates; family Cercopithecidae; genus Piliocolobus; species Piliocolobus tephrosceles. Next base: position 35,331,975 of record NC_045453.1, read on the forward strand.
GTACTTCCCCCTTCCCCCCCCCTCCCTCTATATTCCCCTCCCCAAAGCCATGGCCCCTCACCACCCCTCTGCCCTGGCACCTCAATGAGACCCTGTGGACGTTCCTGTAGACAGGAAGTGGGGTAGGGCCTGCCGGGAGGTGGGGCCTGTGAGAAGGCGGGGCCTGTGGGGAGGTGGGGTCTGTGGGGGAGGCTGGGGCCTGTGAGAGGGGGGGGCCGGGGGGGGGGGGGGGCTTGGGGGGAGGCGGGGCCTGTGAGAAGGTGAGGCCTGTGGGTAGGTGGGGCCTGTGGGAAGACAGCTCTTCTTATGAGAAGGCGGGGCCTATGAGAAGGCGGGGCCCATGAGAAGGCGGGGCCTGTGGGGAGGTGGGGTCTGTGGGGGAGGCGGGGCCTGTGAGAAGGCGGGGCCTGTGGGGAGGTGGGGCTTGTGGGGAGGCGGGGCCTGTGAGAAGGTGAGGCCTGTGGGTAGGTGGGTCCTGTGGGAAGACAGCTCTTCTTATGAGAAGGCGGGGCCCATGAGAAGGCGGGGCCCATGAGAAGGCAGGGACTGTGGGAATTTGAGGTCTTCCTAACGTGAAGAAGAGCCCTCCTAGGGGTGCAGGGAGCATCTTCCTTTGTCTTTTGAGCTCATCTTGATTGTCATTTGTTTACAACAATGTAGAGACCAGGCTGCACTCAGGATGCTGGCAGGGCCGAGTTGAGTGACGTCCATGCCACCGATGCCCGCTGGGTGTCTGCGCCCAGCAACACTGTGCTGGGAGCTGGGGATGTGGGAACAGGTCAGACCCAAACCTGCGCCATTTGTTCCACAAACCAGCAGCAATGCGAGCCAGGCATGGTTCCAAGTTCACCTGAAGTCTGTCCTTCCCCGAGCAGCCAGAGGGGCAGGTCCTGCTGTTTTCGCCACTCTGCAGATGGGGAGACTGAGGCACAGGCGGCCACACGCAAGTCACCCCGCCAGCGAGGAGAGGAGGCCGTATCTCAGCCAGGGTGTGGAAATGCTGTGCTTGGCTTGTAACCCCTGCCCCAGAGGCCCCTGTGCTAAGCGCCCCGGCTCTGGGGCAGGAGCCACACTCTGGATGATTTTATAAAAACCGTTTTATTTTAAAATAATACGCAAGTATGGAGGGTGCCCCTCAAAGCACACACATGGCTTCATTAGTTACCCTGTGGAACAGCTCCATGCCAAAACCTGGACTTGCACCGTCTCCTCCAGATGCCTCCCTGGCCTCGCCCCTGCCCAAAAGGAACCAGTGCCCTTTCGTTTGTAGGAATCACTTCCTTGTGTTTTTTTTTTTCCCCCTCTAAATACTATGATGTAGCTTTGCCTATTTTTTTTTTTATTTTATTTTTGAGATAGACTGTCAGTCCATCACCCAGGCTGAGGTGCAGTGGCGTAATCCCAGCTTACTGGAACCTCCACCTCCCAGGTTCAAGTGATCCTCATGCCTCAGCCTCCCGAGTAGCTGGGATTACAGGCATGGGCCACTACACCTGGCTAATTTGTGTATTTTTAGTAGACACAGGGTTCACCATTGTTGGCCAGGCTGGTCTCGAACTCCCAGCCTCAGGTGATCCACCCACCTTGGCTTCCCAAATTGCTGGGATTCCAGGTGTGAGCCATGACACCCTGCCGGCTTTGCCTAACTTTTTATAACAGCTTGATTTTAAAAATGATTCAAGTCTGTTTCAGTCTTTAGGTCCCTCCTGTCACTCTTTTTTTTTTTTATAATGTGTCTGCTGAAGGACCAGGTCGTTTGGCCTGAGGTGTGTCCTGCACCAGGATTGCTGGTGGCGCCCTCTTGGTGCGGTTCTGCCTGTTCCTCTGTCCCCTGAGGTTCCTGTGCGCTGGTGGCTGGACCCAGAGACTCCTCCCACTCAGGCTGCATCCCTGCCCCAGGACCCCAGGTTCTGTTGTGTCCCCCCATTAGGAGGACACAGGTCAGGGCCGTGCACTCCTGGAGTGGTGGCCAGGCTTGCTCTGTGCCTCAAGTCATGAATCCATCGAGGTTGCAAGATGGTGATGTCCTGAGTCTGGAAGTTCTTTTTCACTTATTTGTTGGGATACTTTTATGGAAACTCTTCTTCTCCACGCAGTCTCATCCCCAGTGCCACTGTCCAGAGGAAGCAGGATAAGGGCACAAATCTTCTCCCACAGTCGCTGCCTTCAGGAAAATGCACCGGGTCCCCAAAGCCCTCCTGAGGGTTGGCTTGGTCAATACCACTGTGTGCGCATGCCCCCTTCCAGTGGGAACTGTGGACGGCATCGAAGGGAAGAGAAGGTTCTTGCTGCACCAGAAGCCCCTTATGGAGCAGTGAAGGATTTCACAGAACTGAAGATCAGGTGCCTGAGACAGGAGATTTTACCAAAAGGATGCTTTGAAAGCCAAGGGGGAAGCTGAGTTATGAGAAAGCTTTGCATGACCACAAGGAATACAGAGCCCAGAGCTGGGATCCGAGTCGCTGCGGCACTAGGACAGAGGCAACTTGTAGGTACCTGGGAGCCCAGACTGGCCTGGCCATTGGGAGCAGAGGGGTCCCTGGTGTGGGCCTGCAGCTTGTTCACCTTTACTGTGTCTTCAAGGGCACCACTGTTCATCTCAGCAAGGCTTCAGTGAACTTGCAGGGGATGGTGGAAGCAGACACCGCACTGTGTGGGGGACCTGAACACGAAGTCGGTAGAGGAGCAGGTCTCTGGGAACAGCTCCAGCAACACCAAAAGGAAGCGGGCCACCTTGAAGAGCGCTCTTCCTCTGCTGGAGCTCCCGGTCAATACGGCATCGTCTGCGTGGAGGGTCTGATTCACGAGATGTACGCTGCTGGAAAACGCTTCAAAGAAGCAAACTACCTCCTGTGGGCTGAAGTTCTCTCCACCAGGTGAAATGCAGAGAACACCCACTCGTTTTGTAGAAGGTGGGGGTGCTGGCAGCTGGGAAGACCAGACCAGCAGGCTTTCTAGCAGAATGAACTCAGGTCTACACGCTTATTTTTGTAATCAGGTCAGTTAATAAATGGTGACTGCCTTTGAATTTAAAAGAAATATGTATCATTATGCATTCATGAACCAAAACTTGTTTGGTAGATCTCAATCCACTGCAATTATTATCGTCTTTGCAGCTCAGATCATCCTGTCTCTGGCCAGGGGTGTCTCATCAGGTGAACTTCACGTCCTGCATGCTCTCTCAGGGTCAGCTTGGTTGTTGTATAATTTACATACCAAAAAACAATGCACAGATTTTAAGTGTAAAGTTTGTAGAGTTTTATTTAACAAATGTTGAATTTTACACTTGTGTAACCACCATCACAATCAAGATCTGGAACATTCCATCAGTTCAAAAACTTCCCTCATACACCTTGGCAGTCATCGCCCTCCTCTGGCCCAGCAATCACGGACTGGCCAGCATGGATCAGATCTGCTTCAGCTGGAACTTTCTAAATGGAATCACGCAGCGTGTGGGCTGTGTGCCTGGCATCTGTCTATGTTGTTTTAAGACTCATCTGCACTGTTGTGTGTTTCTGTAGGTTTTGTTCCTTTTCATTGCAGAGAAGGACTCCATTCTGTGATGACACCATTGGCCTGCTGATGGGCATTTGAGAGTCTCAGCATCCACAGGTGCAGTGGGCAGAGGCCGGGCTGCAGGAGCCACGTGGGGCTGGTCGCTGTCACTCCTGCCATGCTGGGTTGGCTGGGGATAGAAAGTCAACTCAGAAGACGAATCAACTTGCTTATGTGGCCAAGAGGTCTGAAAATAGGGCTGGATCCAGAACCCAAACCATGTCGTCAGAAATCTTTCTCCATAGCTCAGCTCCACCTTCCTTGGGGCTGGCTTCATTCCTGGCAGGCTGTTTGCAGGCGGAGCACAGGTGGACGCTGAGATTTCAGGCTTATATATCTAACTGGGTGGGACAGAGAGGGAGAGAGGGAGAGACAGAGAGACAGGGAGGGGGAGACAAATATACAGAGAGAGACAGAGAGACAGAGCGTGAGAGACACACAGAAAGATACAGAGTGAGAAAAAGAGAGAGAGAGGAGGGAAAGAGAGAGAAAGAGAGAGACAGAGGGAACACGACACCAAAAGAGCGAGCGTGAGAGAGATTCATTTCAAGAAACCCAGCAAAGGTCCCAGCGATGGACACTCGCTGGCCAGGCTTGGGTCACTTGACCACTTGGGGTGGGAGGAAGCCGTCCCCTAGAACTACCCAGGCTCCCCAAATTGAAACGAGGGACCTGATAATGAAAGGAGGAGGGATGCTGGGCAGGCAGAGCGAGGCCACTGCACTGTTGCCACTGCAGTGTGCTGATGCCAGGCCCTGCATGAGCATCCAGCACCTACCGTGCGCTGCTCTCCCACCTGGTGGGCCGACTCCCACGGCCCCGCCATCTCGATACAGTGGTGAGTGGGTGGTGAGCTGCTTTCCTGTGCTCTAACCTTACTTTACTTCTAAAAGTGAAAACAGAAACACGGGAGTGCCGACACCGGCGACAGAAAGCAGGCTCTGTGAACGCCGCGGAGGTGAGGCTGGTGCTGCCCGAACTGCTCGGGGGACAGGCATGTGAGGCAGGCATGGTGCCGTGGACCACGGGCTGAGACATTTGGGGCCACTTTCCTAAAGAGGGCGGATCTTTAGAGCATCTGTAATACACGTTTCCTCACTGGAGGAGAAACCAAGCTGGGTGAGCATCTGGGATTTGACTTCTGCACAGTTGATTTTGTACATTTTCCAGGGTTGCATTGTGGACACAGCGAGAGAGCCCCCGGGGAGAAAGGCTGCATTCAGTGGAGACTGAACCCACGTGGGGGGCCGGGGGGTGTGCCTCCTGTGACTCGGGGCAGGTGCCTGACTACCTGGGGTGCTTTCCAAAGAGGGTGGGCAGGGCCATGGGGGAGGGGCCCTCCAGGGCCTCCGTACCTGAGTGAAGCTTCGTCAATAAGCTTCTTGGGAGACGGCCAGGCACAATGAGGAAGACAAAGGGAGCTCCAACTCAAAATCTGAGAGAAAAGCAAAGGGCAAATGTGATTTCATAAAAATGTTGCTTCACTGACAAATCCAAGGCTTTTCCCGCCATGGGAACCCCGTTCCTCAGCTCTCCCCGCCGGAAAGCACTTGGTGGGGTGGGGCGGGGAGACCCAGTCCCACATGGAATTTCCGGGTGGAGCGTTTCGTGTCTTTCACACCAGCAGGTGGATGCAGCAGTGAGGAAATTGCCTGCATCTTCTGGACGCGGGGCTGCACGTGGCGCTCTGTGGATAAGGCACCTCTGCTCACCGCTTCTTTTTTTCGAAGTGCGCCTGTCACGCATAAATCCATCACATCCATGGCCAAAGCCTCTTTCAGAATGAGCCGAATTGCAGTTTCAGGTTTGGAGTCTTCTCTCACTCTCTCTTTTGTGCACGCAGGGACATCCTGACGGGGCCCGGGTGGTGCTTTCTGGATGTGTGGGGTCTTTCAGGAGAGCAAAGCTGTGACTTGAGGACAGATAGCACAGCAGTAGCAGCAAAGCCCAGCAGCCCCTCTCGGAGAGTTCTTTTCATTCCCAGAACCAAGAGCGGGAGGAAGTGGCTCCTAGGAAGTGTCTTAGTTTCTCATTTGTTAGACGCCGCTGTCAGCCTGGGAGAGCAGGCATTCTCTGTTGTGAATTAGCCCAGTTGGATGAGCTCATGCTGTGGGGGCTGCAGCCCGCCGCCCCCGCACCCACTCCATTAGCTGCAGGGAGGTGAGCTCGGTGAGAGGCGGGCCGGGGGTGCCACATCAGATCACGCCCCTTCACAGAACCCAGTCTAAATGTGGGACAGCCCTTTCATGGCGGCACCAGATAAAACCGAGTCCAGGCCGGGCGCGGTGGCTCAAGCCTGTAATCCCAGCACTTTGGGAGGCCGAGACGGGCGGATCACGAGGTCAGGAGATCGAGACCATCCTGGCTAACACGGTGAAACCCCGTCTCTACTAAAAATACAAAAACTAGCCGGGCGAGGTGGCGGGCGCCTGTAGTCCCAGCTACTCGGGAGGCTGAGGCAGGAGAATGGCGTAAACCCAGGAGGCGGAGCTTGCAGTGAGCTGAGATCCGGTCACTGCACTCCAGTCCGGGCGACAGAGCGAGACTCCGCCTCAAAAAAAAAAAAAAAAAAAAACCGAGTCCAGCACAGCGCTGTGAGCCCCCACCACACCCTTAGCTGGAGGCCACAGGCCGCGGGTCTCAGGTCCGAAGCCCTTCAGCAAAGTCCTGGCGTGGGGCCTTGGAGAAGCCGCCAGTGTCTCAAACCTGCTCTCACTGCCTCATGGGAGGCTCAGGTGGGGCCATGCAGTTGAAAGACATCAACATTCGCTACCTGCACATGCGGCCTGGGCAGAGCTGGCTGCAGTCCCCTAGTCCCCACCTCTGCTCTTCCCCCAGCCTGGCGTGGGTAGTTGTGGGGCGGGGAGTCTGGGGCAGGGGGTGCCGGAGGAGTGCCTGGCCTTGAGATGCTGGAGGAGTGCCGATCTCCCGCTCCTGGATGTGTGGCAGAGGCCTCCTGAGTGCGCCCGGGGCAGCCTCCCTGATGCTTCGAGCACCATAGCTGCCTCTCCTTCCTGGCTGTTCCCTACATGGAAAGTCCTTCTCATCCTGTGCAAAGAGCTCTCAGTTTGGGAAGAGACTGGACAGGACCCCCAGTGATGGTTCAGGCCGGGAAGGCAGCCGGTCTGTCTCAGGCCTGGGTGCTGGTTTATGTGGGACCCTGGGCACAACCTTTACCTTCTGCACCTGTGGGAAACCTGCCCAGGAAGCATGGCCCACACCAGGTAGAGTGCACACACCATTTTTATGAAGCAGAGTAGCAAGAATACAGCGGCCGTGAGGTCCTTCCAGGACCCTGCTTGTGGACAGCTCCCAGCAGCCGCAGCTCACTCCCAGCCCCAGCTGACTCCTAGCCCCTCAGTGAGCCCCGAGCTGGATCAAAGTATGGGGACGATCCTGTGGGTGCACCCCAGCATGGCAAGCTTCCAGGAGACCCTAGACCCCGGCTGGGGGTCAGGAAGGCTCCCCACGCTGTGTTTCTGAGTCTGTAGGAACTGAGTCTCTGGCCACACGAGGACAGAATCAGTTACATCTGAAGAACCTGGAGCTAGAAGATGAGGGCGATTAAGTCATGCGCCTCAGCAAGTTCATTAAACTGTTGACTTGCTAATGGTCCCGGGTGCAATTTGGAATGAGGATGTTAACACAGGGACTCCGTGTATTCGGGAACTCCCTGGTCTGAAAATAGGGCTGCCAGGCTTCTAATATGCCCTCACAGACTAGAGCTCCCACACATGAATTATTAATGCAGCATCATATTAACTGTATTGATATATTAATAATTAATAACAACATGCTAATGATCACCCTGTGGCTACATCATTGCTGCTCACACACGTCCTCCCGGGAGGTGGCATTGTGCTGCCTTTGGGGAGCAAGGGACAGCAACTCGCCCATGGGCAGCTGGGGGGCAGCAGGGCTGGGGCTGGTGCCTGGTCCCTGGGGACCCGGGTGACGTGCAACTTGCCAAGGAATGTGCCTCCGGCCTGCAGGCCCTGAGCACCCCATGGCACCTGATGTAGGCCCCACCTCCACCCCGCGTGTGTCCAGGAGGGCGTCTGAGAGCTCGGCCCAGCCAGGCGTCTACCTGAGCAGACAGGCAGCTGCAGGCTGTGTGCAGAGGTGTCCCCGTGGTGACAGAGCACAGGAAAGCTCTGGGCCGCTGGCAGTGGCAGCCCAAGAAAGGGGCTGCAGCTCAGGCTGGTTCTCTTCTCTCAGCAACAGGCCCTGAGCTGTTCTTTTGGTGCTCTGGGCTCTGCCTTGGTTTTGTCATCTGCAGAATGGATGTGGCAGCCCCGTCACCTTGCAGGGGAGCTGGGACGGGCCGGCACACAGCGCTTGGCAAAAGCAGGCACCCGGAGTAGCTGCTATTATTATTGCCCCCTCAGGATTTTGCTTAATTTCTTTCCTTGGAAAGTGCTGGAATAAATTCTAGACACTGCTGCGTTCCTGAGCATCGCTCCCGGCCCCAACACCACAGCCTGAGGGCTGCATCGAGCCAGGTGGATTCAGCACCCCTAGGAAGCCTGGCACTGTACCCCCTGGCTGCAGTCATCCAAGGGGGGTGTCAGCAGGGTCTCCTGCTGCAGAGCTCACAAGGGAGCTTGGCAGAATTAATCTTTTCTGAGAAACCCAGAAGAATCTTCACCTAACCTGCCCTGAAAAGTCTCTCCAGCACCTCCCCTGGTGTCTGGTGCCCGTTAGCACCAAGGGCCTCCCGGGGGACAGGAGAGTGGGGCAGGTCCACGAGGCGGGGTTCAGGCAGCTCAGGCAAGACCGCGGCTCCACGGCCTGGCCTGTAGCCCTGCCTCCTGCTGGGGCGGGCCGTGGGCTTGCTGCACACATGAAGGTCTGCAGGGGCGTCTTTCCGAGCGCACTGTGACAGCCCAGTAGAAGAGGGCCCAGGGGAGTGGCAGGCATCGTGGCCTGTGGCCCAGAGCCCCCACATGCGTGAGACTCCACCTCCATGGGGATCTTTCCGTGCAGGTCGCTGTTATCAGCCATTGTACAGAGTAGGATATTGAGGCTCCGGCAACTTGCGTGACTTCCGAGGTCACATAGCCATGAAATGGCTGAGCTGGGCTTCAAACTCAGGCAGAAGATTCCAGAACCAGCACACAGCCACCAGGCAGCCAGCCTCCACCTGACAGTTGGAGAGGCTGGACATGGGCCTCCAAGTGCCCTCAGACCTCTGACCCCCCAGCTCTGCTCTCTTCCCTTCCTTCTTCTTCCTATCACTGTCTCTGCTTCCCTCTGTCTTTGTCTCCCTGTCTCCGTCTCTCCCTGTCTCTGTCTCCCTCTGTTTCCCTGTCTCTGTCTCCCTGTTCCTCTGTCCCTCTCTGTCTCTGTCCCTCTCTGTCTCCCTCTGTCTCTGTCTCTCTGTCTCTGTCTCTCTCTGTCTCTCTGTCTCCCTCTGTCTCTGTCTCTCT
>NC_045453.1:35340968-35346362 GCF_002776525.5 Piliocolobus tephrosceles
TCTCTGTCTCTCTCTGTCTCTCTGTCTCCCTCTGTCTCTGTCTCTCTCTGTCTCTGTCTCTCTCTGTCTCTGTCTCTGTCTCCCTCTGTCTCTGTCTCCCTCTGTCTCTGTCTCTCTGTCTCTGTCTCTCTCTGTCTCTGTCTCTCTCTGTCTCTGTCTCCCTCTGTCCGGGTGTTTATTGGGAGGCCCCTGAGCACATGACTTCAGTCCCTTTCCGGGACATCTGCAGGGTCCTGTCCCCCATGCACACACGCTGGGACACCCTTGGAGCCCCCTGCTTACTGCATACCCTCATGTTCTCAACCTTCAGGGGCTCCCCTGGGTGATGTGACTTGGCTTCGAGCTGAGTTGGAGAAGAAAAGTCTTTGGAGCTGCTTTTATTCCATTTTGGCAGCTTCCAAGAACTGGGCCTCTTGCCCCCGAGCACATCTCCCAGGCATCTCAGCAAGACCCCGCGGCGGCGTGGGCCCTGCCAACCTTTGTCCCATGACTGAGGTTTGCTGGGGAAAGAAGGGACCATGGAGGACTTGGGCTCATTTAGAGAGGAGAGGCTTCTCCTGTCTCTGTCTATCTCTTTTAATCTCACTTTTAACCTCAGCCCTTGGCAGATATTTCCACGAAATTAAGCCTCAGGCTAATGCCATCAACATGGGGAGGGGGCTGCTTCTGCACAGAGCCAGGTCCACGCCAGTCCTGCCACGGGGGAGGGCGCTTGGGGCAGAGTCAACTCATCCCAGTGCCAGCGGAGCCCCTGCCCAGCAACCCTGTGCCTCACTCGGGCTGTGTGGGCACCGTGGGGGGGTGCGCGGCATGGCTGTGCGTCCCTGAGGCAGCACCTGTCCTTGAGGTTCCACACCTTGTGGGGGTGGGAACGTGACAGGCAGGTTTGCTGTGGAGCAGGGAGGTGGGAGGGCTCAGGGCGAAGAGAGCCATCTGGGGGCCCCAGTGACGGGTGGGTTACTATACCCTCCCGGAATGGGTATAGTAGCAGGGGTGAGAGTCGAGGTGGTACCACCACGGTTGAGGGTGGCGCCCCTGCAGCCTGGGCCTGGCTGAGCCCTGGCACCCCTGCTGAGCAGGTGATTTCTAGAGCATGGCGAGAAAGGCGTCCCCGCCGGCTGTCCACAGGGGAGGGACGATGGCGCTCAGCTCCCTGCAGCAGGGAGAGATGGGCCGGTCAACCTCGGGAGCTCTGCACGGGGCTGGTGGGGAAGCCTAGTCACTCCTCAATCCCTCACCCTGAGGCCTGTGGATGCCCAGGCCCAGCCGCCTCCTCCTCCTGGGCAAGCCCTCCCTGCCTGGACGCACCCCTAGGAGGGAGCTCCTGGGCTGAAGAGGCTCCCCCGGCTGGTGTCTGCAATGACAGTGGGGACTCGGCGAGTAAATCTCAGCACAGCCACACCAGAGACAGCAGCAGCTGCAGCACTTGCAGAGGGTCTGCGTGCACCCTCCAGGCGTGTGTGTCCCCCACCCCATGCTGGGCCTTCATGCACCACCCCCCACCCAGCCTGTGTGTACCCCCTGGGCTTGCATGCTCTCTCACCCCATGCCAGGTCCCCCCACCCCACGCCGGGCCTTCATGCACCCCCCCACCCAGCCTGCGTGTACCCCCGGGCTTGCGTGCCCTCTCACCCCACGCCAGGTACCCCCACCCCACACCAAGCCTGCGTGCACCCCGCCCCACCGTCCACCACCCAGCCTGCGTTCATCCCCCAGGCTTGCATGCCCCCCACCCCACACCAGACCTGCATTCGTCCCGTGGGCCTGCGTGCACCACCACCCCCACCCCAACAGCCTGCTTGCACCCCCCAGGCTTGCAGGCCCCCACCCCACACCAGGCCTGTGTGCGTCCCCTGGGCCTGCGTGCACCTAGAGGCTGTGTGGTATGTGCTGTGGGCGATTCCCTTTAAAGCATCAACAATTACATGCGAGTTTGAATGAAACTGCTCTGAAGGCTTCAGAGAAACTGCTGAATGAGGCTATTTGGGGGTGGGGGCAGGAGGAGTCAATAGGTTTGGTTTTATTCTGCACTTTTCTTGATGGTGGGAATGTTAAACTAGCTGTGAGGGCTGCTCTTATTTAGAAATTTTGGAAAGCAAATCTCAGGAAAGGTGGTACAGATTCCAGGTCGGGAGAAATCTGGCTGCCCCTCCACGCCCCCTTCCAAGTCACCCTGGGTTTGCCAGAGCCTCCCCCAGGCTGGCCAGCAGGTGGGCAGGCGTGGCCAGGAACCCAGCCTGCGCGGGTGGTAAATGCCCCTTCTCCGGGAGGACGTCACAAGGGCACTGCGGATCCCTCACTCAACTCTTATTTGCTGCACATGTCAAAGCTGTTTAAAAAGAAAGCGCTCAGGACTTTCCCCAGAGTCTGCAGTCAGGGCTGGCCTCCAGCCTAGGTGTGATCTGAAGTTCTGTGATTCAGACCCACAAACCCAGGCTGCCCAGAATGCATTCACCCAGGAACTTGGGGCATTCACCCAGCAACTTGGGCGTGGAGTGAGAGGCGAGCCCCCCGTCCCCGCACTCCAGTCACTGCCCAGCCCCCAGGCCTCTTAGAGGAACTCAGCACACACAGTCACATGGAGCCTAACAAATTGTAGCCCCGGCGCGGCCCCTGTGCCCCACCCCCACCTGGGCCTTTTGCAGCTGCCAGGCTGGGAGCATCCATCCCATCTCCCGCCGAAGGGCAGCAGCCCCTGGGAGGGACAGAGAGGAAGGAGCCCCGACAGGAGGGACTGTGGGGTGACAGGCGGTGGAAAGGTGGAGAAATCCAGCACTCTGAAAGGCAGCTGGGGAGCCTGGAGAAGGACACGTGTGAACTTTAGAACTGCTCATTGTTCCAAGCCGTGACCTTGAAGAAGGCAGGGGCCTCTCTGGCCTCTGTGTCCCCGTTGCTGAGGACAGGGTGGGACACGAGAGGCTGGGGGGTGGCCTCTGCCTCTGAGCCGGTTCTCAGCTCTTTTCTTCCCTCTGAATTCATGTGTTTTCTCAGCCATGAGGGACCCACAGAAATCGGGGCTCGGGAAGCCAGGGATGACTTTGAGTTTGAGAGAAGCAACTAGCCCGGGTCACATACTGGAGACGGTCGGGCCCAGCCCCACCCCCTGTGCATGTCTGGCTGAGCTTCCTAAGGAGCCGTGGCCACATCCACACCGAGACCCTGCCACAGCCAATCCTGACCAAACAGCCAGTCTGCTTGTCAGTGGAGGTGACCAGCCAGGTCAGTCTGGGTTTCCCAGAGGAACAGAACCAGTAGGATCCATGTCTACCTCTGTCTTTATGAATCAATCTATTGATTCTATCTATTCATCCATCCATCTGTGTATCCATCCATCTGTGTATCCATCCGTGTATCTATCCATCTATGTATCTATCTCTCCGTCTATCCATCCATCCATCTAGCCAGCTAGCTAGCTATCCATCCATTTTCTTCCTTTCTTTTTCTTCCTTTCTTTTCCTTCCTTCTTTCCTTCTTTCCTCCCTCCCTCCCTCCTCTCTCTATTCTTTCTTTCTCTTTCTTTCCTTCTTTCTTTTTTTTTCTTTTTTGAGATGGAGTCTCGCTCTGTCGCCCAGGCTGGAGTGCAGTGGCCGGATCTCAGCTCACTGCAAGCTCCGCCTCCCGGGTTCACGCCATTCTCCTGCCTCAGCCTCCTGAGTAGCTGGGACTACAGGCGCCCGCCACCTCGCCCGGCTAGTTTTTTGTATTTTTTAGTAGAGACAGGGTTTCACCGTGTTAGCCAGGATGGTCTCGATCTCCTGACCTCGTGATCCGCCTGTCTCGGCCTCCCAAAGTGCTGGGATTACAGGCTTGAGCCACCGTGCCTGGCCTCTTTCTCTTTCTTTATTCTTTCTTTCTTTTTCTTTCTTTCCTCTCTCTCTCTCTTCCTTTCTATCTATCTATCTATCAAGAATGAGAGAGATTGGTTTTAATGAATTGGCTCACATGATTGTGGGGACTGGCAATTGCAGGGCAGGCCAGCTGGCTGGAAGTCCAGGGAAGCTGATGCCGCCATCTGAGTCCGAATTCCACAGGGCAGCAGGCTGGAAATTCAGCACGGCTTCCACGTTGCCATCTTGAGGAGGAGAATCCCCTTTTCTTCCAGAAACCTCAGTCTTTGCTCTCAAGGCCTCAGCTGCTGGGACGAGGCCCACCCCCATGATGGAGGGTCACTTGCCTAACTCAAAATCTGCTAAGTGTTCATCCTGCCAGAAACCACCTGCACGGCAGCATTGAGGCAGGTGTGTGGCCAATAGCTGGCCACCGTGGTGCAGCCGAGTGGACACATAAGTGACCATCACCCTCGTGGCAATGGGGGAGGGGGTCTTTCAAGTTCCACAGCAAAGAGATTCCAAGGGCCTTATTATTCCCAAGAATTAGAACAGATTTTCTGTCCAATTTGGTAAGATCCAGCATCGTTAGCTTCAGACAGGGTGGGAACCCAAAGCAGACACAGCACCTGCCCTGGTGCACACAGTTCAGCAGAGGTCAGCTCACCCCCGGACTGTCCGCACGAGTGTTGGGGCACGATGGGGGCATATCTCATGTTGTGCTTCTTGGCCATGAGGGACCCAAGGAAACTGGGGCTTAGAAAGCCAAAGATGGCTTTGAGTTTGAGGGGAGAAGCAACTCGCGCTTACCTGGTTTGGTGGGTCGTCAGGGAGGACTTCCTGGAGGAAGGAACACGTAAAATGAGGCCCAAAGGATGGAAAGGAGCTTTGAGCAGAGGAATTCCTTCCAGGCTGTCCCCAGACCTGCTGGCTGCCTGGGACTCGGGTGCCGTCTGGGGTACAGCGTGTTCTCCCAAACACCAGTAGCACTTGTGTTCAGGGCAAGCCAGTGGTGGAGCTGATCCTGGGCGGTGACAAAGCTCATGGCTTTGCCCTGGGCTAACCCAACAGGGGTGTGAACTGGAGCCTCACACTCAAAACCCAACTCACAAAACAGACGTTTAAATTTCACTCATTCAGAGACCTGGGTCAGTCCATTCTTACCAAGCCCCCACTGCGTGCTGGGTCCAGCGTGAGACAGCTGTGGGGGTGCGTGGACAGAGGGGCCTTGCCCTCGAGGGGCTCCCCTTCTCGTGAGAGGAAGTCACCGTCTCCAGGTGACAAATGCTGCCAACGACGATGTGTGCTCAGGACGGTCAGAGGGAAGTGGTCCCTGGGGATTGGGAACGGCCCTGGGAGAGGCGGCTCCTCAGCTGGACCTGGACAGATGGAGGCGCGTAAACCCCAAGATGGGAGGGGACAGAGGAGTACCAGCTGGGGCCACGGGACTGGACCCACCTTCCTGGAGCACAGGGCTGCGTGAGGTGAGGCATGTCTGGGCCACGGAACAGGGATGACATCCTTCATGCACACATACCCACACACATCCCTCATGTGACACACACAC